>NC_029788.2:126608080-126616076 GCF_000816755.2 Arachis ipaensis
GACAGCGACAATGATAGAAGAAGAAGGCAGAGGTGAAAAGGAGGTAGGAAGGTGGAATGAATTGGAAAAAAAGAGAGAGAGTTACGAGAGTTAGCCGGTTAGGGTAAAGGATAAAATTAGAATTTTAAAAATAATTAGGGATATAAATTGAAAAAAAATTGTGTCTCATGAATTGTGTCTTAAGGTTTGTTTCGGCGCCATTTTTGAAAAAAACTTTTTAAATGAAATTTTTTAAAAGATCTTTCATAAAAGCAAAAGTAATTTTATATTTGGATATCTCATGTAAAAAATTCTTTTTATCTATCAATTATGTTTGGGTAAAATAAAATAAAAGTAATTTTTTGTTCATTTATTATGTGAAAAATATCTTTTTTTTTTAAGAAAAAAGATCTTTAAAAAAAGATGTAAATTGTAACTTCTCAAAAAAAATATATTTTTTATTTTTTTAGTGCTTTTACTTTTACAACTAAAAAATTGTCAAATATATTAAAAAATAAAAAAGATATTTTTTCATAAAAAATATTTTTTTATCAAAATAATAACATCCAAACAAGTACTTAATGTAAATCAAAATTTAAAAGAAATACACTAAATACATATATTTTATGTATATCCGTATATAATGATGTCTATTCAAATTTTGTGTCTTAGTAATGTACATACACCACCATGTCTTTTTATTTTTTTAGTGCTTTTACTTTTACAAATAAAAAATTGTCAAATATATTAAAAAATAAAAAAGATATTTTTTCATAAAAAATATTTTTTTATCAAAATAATAACATCCAAACAAGTACTTAATGTAAATCAAAATTTAAAAGAAATACACTAAATACATATATTTTATGTATATCCGTATATAATGATGTCTATTCAAATTTTGTGTCTTAGTAATGTACATACACCACCATGTCCATGTCTCTAATAGGTACAAACATGAACCAAATAGAGCCTATTGTATAATAAATAGTAATACTAAAAAAAAATTTAAATTTATTTTATTTAAAATTTATTAATATAACGAATAAGAAAGTTTAGGAGACAAGTACTTTTATTAAAATTTGATTAGTATTTAACCAGCAAAAAAATGAGTAATTTCACACTATTAAATGAAATTTTACACAATTAAAAATACCAATAATAACAAATTAATAGCTACAAATTTCAAAACTTGCTGATCTCTAATACTACTCTATAACGAATTATTATAATCAACAACATCATACTTTTAACTAAGTAAAATAATCACCAATTAACAAGAGTACCTATCACTAACTAATCAACAATAATAGCATTTAAGAATAGTTTATTAATAGTCATCACTATATATCCTCTAACATATAGTAATTAAATCACTAAGTGATAGTCACTTGCTAATAATTACTAATCACTAATTGAAAGTCACTAGTTAATATATTTAATAATCAATAATTAGATGATTAGACCACGTACGTTATGAAGAAGCTCACTTTCAATGGCTCTCTACTCCCCGTTAATGAACAATGTAGAGAGAGGGTAGAGCAAATTTGATGAGGGAGAGCCTGGTTGAACATTCATTTATAGATCACGCAAAAATGGTGAGTTATCTACTATATTTGCTTAAGGTTAATCACCAAAAACGTCTCTGAATTATTCAAACGCCGACAAAAATACACCTAAATTTTACTATCGACAAAAATATTTTCAAATAATTTAAAAACACAACAAAAATACACAACAGTAAATATATATTTTCAAAAAATACCTTAGAGATTGAATTTTGATACAATTTTTTTACAAGAATAATTATAAAATTGAGTTATTATTATCCTTAAAATTTGGTGATTTTTTGTTAAGTATATATTTTTCTTATAATTTTTTTGTTAACAACCAATAATACTTTTAAAAAATTACAAAAAAATATATACTTAACAAAAAATCACCAAATTTTAAGAAAAAAAATATCTCATTTGTTTAATCATGCATGCAAAAAATTGCATCAAAATTCAATCTCTAATGTAATTTTTGAGAAATACATATTTAATGTTAGTTTTTTTGTAAGATTATCTAACATTAAATATGTATTTCTCAAAAAATATATTAGACATTGAATTTTGATGCAATTTTTAGCAAGCGTGATTAAAAAAATGAAATATTATTATCCTTAAAATTTGGTAATTTTTTGTTAAGTATATATTTTTTTTGTAATTTTTTTGTTAACAACCAATAATACTTTTAAAAAATAACAAAAAAATACATACTTAGCAAAAAATTACCAAATTTTAAGAATAATAATATCTCATTTTTATAATCATGCTTACAAAAATTTGCATCAAAATTCAATCTCTAAGATAATTTTTGAAAATACATACTTACTGTTGGATATTTTTGTTGTATTTTTAAATTATTTAAATGTATTTTTATAGATAGTAAAATTCGGATGCATTTTTGTCAGCGTTTAAATAATTCAGGGACATTTTTGGTAGTTAAATCTTTGCTTAATTATTTCACAGCTAATATATCATATAATTTTAATAAATAATTCAGAATGAAAAATTCGGACATTTTTAATTAAATTTTTTATTTAACAAAATAATGACAGCTTTAAAATAAGGACGACAAGAGATATGATAGCTGTCAGCCGATGTTGCTGTTTGGCAGTTGATTTAAACAGGCTCCAAACAGTTTTATATTTAGTGAATTATAGGGTATAGAACAAAAGTCATACAGATTTACAGATTTGCTTACTTAAACTACACATTCTAAAGCCACACTTTTCATTTAAAACCGTAACTCTTCACAAAAAAAAGCGTCACCTAATGAAAAAAAAGTAAATTAGAAGATTTAAGAGAAGAAATAATTAAGTTATCAAAATTAATAGATCAAAAATTAATGATTCTAACTAATGTTAACTGTAATGACACCGAATTCTTAAAATCAATACAAAATGATTTTTGTCAAAATCTTTATTTTACTATAAGTTTTATTGAAGGATTTCAAAAACCTGAAAAAACCTATTTTTCACACGGAATTTCTAAAAAATATTATCATGGAAATGATTCTCCACACCTTTATCATACTTTTAACCCACAATTAAATTTTATAGTAGATATGCTTGAAGAAATATTAGTATCCATAAAATTTCAAAGAAATAAGGAAAAAGAGAATCTCAAAGAAGAAAAATGTCAAAATATAATCAACATAACAGATTTAAAAGTAAAACCACCATTGAAATTATGAATATTGAAGAAAAATTAGAAGAAGTTACAATGCTTTTTAAACAATTAAAAATGGCTCAAGAAAATAATATTATGGAACATGGATTTCAAATAGAAGAAGAATTAGTAAATTCTGAAAATATAGAAAATGACGAACACATCCTAAACTATTCAAGTGACGAAGAACCAGCAATTCCAATACAAGTAAAAAATGAAGTTGGAACATCTAAGGATAATCAATCTCAATTTAAATGGAAACAGGTTTTGATAATTATGCTTTTAAAAAAGGATTTATAAATAAAGATTCAAAATATACAAAAATACCATCAAAATACGTTCCTAAAATCCAGGAAATGGAAGGAGAAAGAATGCTTGACTTAGACTGTAAAAAGAATGAAAAAGAAATTTTCGAAAATTGGTTGAATTCTTTTTTATTAGAAGCCTTTACTAATCCAAAACTTAGTGAATTGTCTGGAAGAGATATTTGGAATTACATAGGGTTTCATACTAAAGGAACTATAAGAGATTATATGACATTAATAGAAAACCAAATAATAGAAGAATTAGCAACAAAAACAACAGTTTATGATAAGATATTATATATAATGATGATTCTATATAAAGAATTTTTTGAAAAAAATATTATAGATCATAGACAATAAGTCTATAACAAAGAATATCAAGAAGCAAAAAACCATTTAGCTAATATTCAGATATATGATCTATGTAATGTGGAGTCTTATATATGTGAATATAGAATACATTATTACAAATTAAAAGAAGAAGATAAAAATCATTATCTTAGTATGTATATAACAAAACTTCCATATCCTGCTAATGAATTTATTATGGGAAGATTTATAAGAGAAATAAATAGAGGGACAATTGAAAATAATTTTGGTGGAGCGACCTCTGCAATAAGAGAGGAAATAAAAGAACGTTGTATGCAAGAAGCAACTCAAAAAAGATTTGCAAATATAATTAGAATTTGCTGTCAGGATAATGAAGAGATACCCCAAAAATATGGGCTTAATAAAAACTTTCAAAGAAAAAGAAAATACTATCCAAACTGGAGAAAAAAGAGATATTTTAGAAAAAGAAATAACAATAAAAACAAAAGACAAAAAAGTGACTATTGTCCGAATAAAAAAGAAAATTGTAAGTGTTGGTATTGCAAAGAAGAAGGACACTATGCAAATGAATGTCCGAAAAAGAAGGATAAAAAGGATCTTACTAAACAAATAGAAATTGCTAAGTCTTGTTTCATGGAACCTTTAGAGAAATCTGATGATAACTTAGACTATATTTTTGAATATGTCTCAGAAACAGACTTGGAGACTGAGTAATAATGCCACATTTATTACTATAAAAATAACAGAAAGGTTTATAAATGCTTTTATAGATTCTGGAGCAACACAATGCTTTGCTAGTTCAAATATAAAACTTGATTGGAAAAAATTAAAGAAACCATTAAGAGTTAGAATAGCTGACAAATCAATACATAAAATTGACCAAAAAGCAGAGATGACTGAAATTTTTATTCAAAATTATAGGTTTATTGTTCCATCTATATATATGTTAGATTCTGGAATGGATTTTATCATAGGAAATAACTTTTTAAAGCTATATCATCCATTCATTCAAGAATTAACATATATAGTTTTAAAAGCTCCACAGATTTTTCAATAAATCAAAAATCAAAACGTATAAAAATACCAACTACTACTATAGATAAGATCTTAAAATTTAAAATATTTTCTATATTAGAGACATGTTATTTAAATTTATACTTTCAGATAAACATTCCAAAAAATAATCTTGAAATAAAGATAGAAGAACTTTTGGATGAAATTTGTGCTGAAAATCCTTTAGATGTTAAAAATATAAATAACGAATTAGTAAGCATTAAATTAAAAGATCCTACAAAAGAGATAAATGTTCCAAATAAAATTTCTTATTCCGCAAGAGATAGAGAAGAGTTCTCATTAGAATGTAGAGATCTTTTGGAAAAAGGAATTATAAAATTAAGTAAAAGTCCTCATGCGGCTCCAGCCTTTTATGTCGAAAACAATAATGAAATTAAAAGGGGAAAACGAAGAATGGTTATTAACTATAAGAAGATGAATGAAGCAACTATTGGTGATGCTCATAAACTTCCAAGAAAAGATTCTATTTTAGAAAAAATCAAAGGAGCAATTTGGTTTTCATCTCTTGATGCAAAATCAGGATATTGGCAACTTCGTTTAGACGAAGAAACAAAAAAATTAACTGCTTTTACTTGCCCAATAAAAGAATCAACAAGTGTGTTGCTCTATGAATGGAATGTATTACCATTCGGATTAAAACAAGCCCCAGGTATTTATCAAAGATTTATGGAAGAAAATCTAAAAGAGTTAAATGAATTTGTTTTAGTATACATTGATGATATACTAATTTTTACAAAACAGGATAAAGAAGATCATCTTCAAAAATTATTAATAGTTTTAGAAAGATGTAAAGAAAAAGGATTAGTTCTTAGCAAAAAGAAAGCAAGAATAGCAAAACAAGAAATAGAGTTTCTTGGATTAATTCTATCCGCTCAAGGAAAGCTAAAACTTCAACCAAATGTTCTAGAAAAAGTAAATTTATTTCCTAATAAAATAGAAGATAGAAAACAATTACAAAGATTTTTAGGGTGTATAAATTATATCTCTGATCAAGGATTTTTAAAGAATATAACAGAATACACTAAAAGCTTATTTCCAAAAATAAGTACTAAAAAAGAATGGAAATGGGATGAAAAAGATAGCATGCAAATTCAAAGAATTAAAAAATTATGTGAAAAACTTTCAGAACTTTATATTCCAGAAGAAAATGACTACTTAATAGTAGAAACAGATGCTTCAGACATAACCTGGTCAGGATGTCTAAAAGCTAAGAAAGCTATAAAAAGTTTGGAAAAAGAATCACTAGATTCTAAATATTCCCCAAAGGAATTACTTTGCAGGTATATTTCAGGGACTTTTACTCCAACAGAACAGAGATATACTACTCATGAAAAGGAAACTCTAGCAGCAATTAAATCTCTTAAGAAATGGAAAATTGATTTACTACCCAGAGAATTTACATTAAGGACAGATTCAAGTTACCTAACAGGTTTCATACGATATAATTTAAAAGTTGATTATAATCATAGACGATTGGTAAGATGGCAATTATTTTTGTTACAATATCCAATAAAAATTAAATATATTAAGGGTGACAAAAATATTATTGCAGATACATTAACAAGAGAATGGAGTTCGTCTACAACGCATTAGATCAAGAAATTCAAAAATATGAGCAAGAACTCAAAAAATGCAAGCATTGTCAGCAAATAAAGACACAGATCCAATCTCTCAAGAAGGCCATCGAAACAATGAAATCAACACAACAAGCAAAACCATCAGAGTTCAGCCAGCTAAGCATGGTGCACAAATCAGGTGAAGAAAAAATTTCAAAAAATAAAACAATTGCTGAAATCATTAAAAAATCCACCCAAGATAAAAAATATTATGTAATTTATAATGGCCCCATGAAAGGAGTATATGATGCTTGGGAAAAAGCAGCACCATTCACACATCAATCAAAGATAATTCATAAAGGAGGGTTTCTAACACTGGAAGAGGCAAAAGAATCCTTCAGGGAATATGAAGCTCTCCATCCAGAGTAAACTCTAAAAAGAGCAGATAAAGCTCCAATTCAAACCCAGAGAACAGGGATAATAAGAAACATCCCTACAAGGGTTGAAATCAAGGAAAAGAAAAAGGTCTGTAGATCAAATCTCAGAGAAACTCTTAACATAGTTCTGAATTGGACTGAAGAAAAAAGGACAATTTTGGGATATTATCCTATTGCCAAAGAACAGCTAACAAAGCTGGTTATATTTCTAGATGCTTCTCCATCTGACACCTATCAGTTTTTTCAGTATGGATTAATTGATACAATTTTAATTTTTAATGATCTAAAAATTATTAGTGAGTTTCCTGCAGGATTCGTTGATGCAGTAAAGAGATTTAAAAATATGATTGACAATGTAAATCCAAGGGATATATCCCTAAAATTTACAAACAGTCAACCTATTTTTAATGAAGAAGAAGAATGCTTGGTTCCAGCATACCAAGTAATATTCATGTCCGTCTTCCCATAAAATTTTCAACCAATTGATCAGATTCAAGATTTAACGATTTACAGTCATGAAGGAAGGCTAGCCAGCACATTAGCAAGGGTCTTTGAATGAACTCAAAAAATAACGAAGAAATCTCACACAAGGATTAATTATAAAAGTAGAAATACTCTGCTTGTGTCCAGTAAAAGAAATGAAATTGAAGAAAGAGAGATGAGACTCTTGGTGGAATTTGAATCAGCATTCTATAACTTATCTGGACTTTTAGAAAAGCTCCCTGAAGGGATAAAGAGGAATCTCTGCTATTTGATAAAAGACAGAGAAGACCACAAGTGCCAGCTATGTGCCTCAGAAATATCTGAAGAAAGCAATAATGAAACGGAATCAACTCACATGATGAAGGAAGGAGACAATGCATCTGAGGGTCACATGATAAAAGAGGAGGACAGTGCATCTGAAGCATCTCTAAACATTATTGCATAGTGACGTAAGCACTTAGGTCATAGAGCACCAACAATGTAGCTGGTAAAAGAGAACAAACAATGACGTAAGCAATGACGTAAGCAATGACATCATAAGAAGGGTAAGGATGGGAATTGTCCATCAAACCAAACTATTATAAATAGGTTGCTTAGGCAATTGTAGAAGCATCAGA
>NC_029788.2:126616940-126619602 GCF_000816755.2 Arachis ipaensis
TGGACTTTTAGAAAAGCTCCCTGAAGGGATAAAGAGGAATCTCTGCTATTTGATAAAAGACAGAGAAGACCACAAGTGCCAGCTATGTGCCTCAGAAATATCTGAAGAAAGCAATAATGAAACGGAATCAACTCACATGATGAAGGAAGGAGACAATGCATCTGAGGGTCACATGATAAAAGAGGAGGACAGTGCATCTGAAGCATCTCTCAACATTATTGCATAGTGACGTAAGCACTTAGGTCATAGAGCACCAACAATGTAGCTGGTGCAAGAGAACAAACAATGACGTAAGCAATGATGTCATAAGAAGGGTAAGGATGGGAATTGTCCATCAAACCCAACTATTATAAATAGGTTGCTTAGGCAATTGTAGAAGCATCAGATAATAGAAAGCAGGAGGCTAAGAGTACTCATATGCTAGGAGAGCAAGGAGGAAGCGGTCGAGGCGATTCTATAATCTGAGGAAGAATTCCCTTAGGGAAAAATAGTTCTAAACTCCCCTCTGGAGTTAGTATCTACAATCTCCCCTCTGGAGATAAAAATCCCTTATGTAAAATAGACTAAATAAAGGAAGTTTTTCTCCAGAAAGGTACATCTTCATTCTAGTCTTTCAATTATGAATTATTTAGAAAGTTTAGAATTAACAGAAGAATCTGATTATTATAGATTAACTGCTTTATTAGATAATGAAAAACAGGCTATTCTAAAAATAGAATTAAATCTCAAATCAAATGAAAATTTTAATAAACAAAATCTTTTAAAAGAAGTTTTTAATAGAAAAAATATAATATACTATGGAAAAATTCAACTTGAAGCTCCTATAAAGATAAAATCTGCCAATGGAGAACTTGAAATAGCTTTGATAAATAATGAAGAATTGAGTAAACAGATTGAGAAAATTAAGGATCAACAAAAAAGATCTAAAATTGGATGGATTCATATTAGTACTATACAAGTCTTAATCAAATCTACATATATGAAAGGAATTAATTCACCAATAAATTTAACAATCTGTGACAAAAGAATTACTGATGACCCAATAGATCAAATAATTGGAATTGTTCATGGAAATTTGGCAAACATAAATGTTAAATTTAATGCCCATCTTGGATATGCTATACCTTTATCAACTGAAAATCTTGGAAGATCTATAAGTTTGGCTTATAAATTTCATAGAAAGAATCTAATGGAACAAGATGATGAACCATTTTCAATTACATATGCAATAAATCATGCTTTAACAAATAGCCATCATAGTATAATATTTAAAAACAGAGAAAGAATTTATGTCGATGAATTATTTCAGAAAATTGTAAAAACATAAATACCAAAATATAAAGCTATTGAAAACTCAGTTCTATTATTAAAAAAACCATCAGGAAAATTGGTTTCATCAAATTTTCAAATAAGAGAATCTAAAATTAATAGCCCTTTAAGTTTATCTAAGTTAAAGATTAAAGAAGAAAATTCTGAAATAAAAGAATTAACAAAAAAGGTTGAAAAACTAAATGAAACCCTAAATACTAAACTATGACAATAAATAAAGAAGAAATATATGTAACTTATCAAGATAAGAAACAAGAGCTCTTTGAAAGAGAAAATCGTTTGAATTATTTGCAGTTTTCTGAAATAAATCAAAGAGCATTTGAAGCTCTAAAAATAATCTATGACAAGTTAAAAAGAGAAGTTGAAGAGCTAGAAAAATTAATAGAATCTCTAGAAAATAGTGATGAAGTGATGATAGAATTTGCAAAAATTCTAAAATAAATAATGAAGCATACAAAGATTGAAAGACCAGAAAATAAAATAAAAAGAAAAATGGCGAAAAAATTAAAAAGTAAAATAAAGGAGTATAAAAGGGAATTAAATAATCTTCAGATCGAAATTGATGACCTTATAATAAAAAGGATAGAAATAAGAATAAATATAAACAAGTTGGAGTTAAACTTAAAAAATTTATAAATGCCTGGAAAACCATATTATGACTTAAAAGAATTGAAGCTGTTAAAAGAAAAAATGGAGAATGAAGTTGAAAAATTAAAAAGATATTTAGAAACAACAGAAAGTGTAGAAATAAAAGAAGTTTTTGAAGATTTGAGAAATTATATTAAAGAAAAAGACAAACAGATAAAAGATTTTATATACAATAATCCATGCAAAAAAGAATATTATAAACTAAAACAAGATTAGACTATAAAAATAAAATCAGAATTATAAATACTAGTAATAGTAGAAATGGTCAACATTTTTTATGAATTTGCAAATTATTTCGAATCTATACAAATTATAAACTTATTCGAAGTAAAATATAAAGAGTTAATAGAAACTTCGAAAAAGAAAGAAAAGTCGACTTTTAAAAATTGGTATCAGAGCCAAGTCAACGATTAAGGGTAACACTTTCTCTTTAAGCAACACTTTTAGTGATACGCTTTTAACAACCATAAAAAACAAAAAATCTGTACACCCATATCTGTACACTAGAAGGACCCTTTATATTTATAGCCTTTTCATTTGGCAAGTGGAATTCTTAGATAACGTTGTGTCTAGGGGTGATAAATGAGAAAACCGGCCCGCCAAAAATTTGGTATCCAGTAGGTTACTCCGTTTTGTCTCGTACAGTTTTAAATTCTTTCTTAGTTCCGTTTAATGTTAGGTTGGT
>NC_029788.2:126619650-126620250 GCF_000816755.2 Arachis ipaensis
TAAAGAAATAAAAAAGTATAATTTTTAAATTTACAAACATTAAAGTCTTTATAATTATAAATATATAATAAACATAATCATAAATTAAATTTTTTGAAATAAAATAATAAAATTAATATTGTCTAAAATAAAATAAATATTGTCCAAAATATATAATTAAACATTTGAAAATTTATATCAATTAAAAATAAAATCTAATTTAAAATATAATTTAGAACATTTTTAATTATCATTTTCATCATCTTATAGATCAATAACATCGTAGAAATGTAAAAAAACAGCCTTTCACAAAAAATGTCTGATCTGAAAAATTTCGTCCCGTTCCGTCAAAGTCCACGGATTAGACGGTGCGAGTTAGACGGACTTTTTAAGTTTGACTATTTTAAATTTCCAGCTCAATCCATTTTTTTTGATGGATTAGTGGGTCGACCCAACAAATTTCGACCCGTTTGCCACTCCTAATTATGTCATTGATTCCGATAACCATCTCATCAAATTCAAGATGTTTGAGTAGAATAATTAGCTTAATCATATGTTTAGTCAATTATTTAAAATTCAAATTTTATTTTATATATATATATAAATATAAATTAGTCTTTA
>NC_029788.2:126620527-126632317 GCF_000816755.2 Arachis ipaensis
TTTAAATCTAAAACTCTAATTTATTATTTAAAATAAAAAATTTATTAATTAATCATGATATTAAATTACACATCATCTTTTTTCATTTCTAAAAAAATTAGCCCATATTATGTTGTAATTCAGAAACAATTTTTTTTTTTATGGAGCGATTTAATTCATGCATTACGAAAGAAAAAATGAACCGTTTCGACAAAGAATATAAATTAGTTTTCTTTTTATTATTAAGTCACATTAGGACATGTGTTGTTTAAATGTTTTCTTATTAAATGTGTTGTTTAGTTTCTTTCTATCTAATTATTTCATTGTTATCCTGAAGTACTGGAGATTCACTCCTGTGGTATCAGAGCCTCAGGTTGATAAGAGGAAGAAGAAGGTATTACTAGTAAAAGCAAGTAAGAGAGAATCACTAAACATAAACATGAATCCCACAGACTCATCAAGTTCTTCACAACCCATACATCACTCTACCTCTCTAAGTATAGACCGATTACCCTCCAGTTTAAAGAAAACTCTTGAAAATAAGATTGATCAGTTGGTAGAATTCACTCATGTTCCAGAAGACTCTCGAACCCCGGCCACTGAATACCCTCTCATAAGTCCTTACTCTTTCTACCAAAGACAAAAGAAATCAACCCTCACTTCCATTCGCCATCTCATCCACAGAAACCCTTCTCCTTCTCCCAAAGAAGTCATCCAGTCCTCTCATCTTTAACAGTGTGGTTTAAAAGCCACTACTGCTAAACAATACATAACCTTAGAAATACCACAAGAACTCATCCAAAACTACCAAAACCAAGGCTACACTCATATGCATCTAGGAGCAGTTAGGCTTATTCTTACCCTTCATGGAAGGAGATCTCTTCCGGTAACAGCCAAAGTTGCTCTTTTAGATACTACTTTCAAAGAATACCAACATGCCTTGATCGGAGCATTAGTAACAACACTCTCAAATGGAAGTGTCATTCTTACTATAGCTCCCAATTTCACCATGAGATTATCAGATCCAACGATAAGTCAAAGGCTGAAAATCCAAATACAATTGGTAGGAGTAATTCAAGACTCTAATGCTGAACAGGCCACCTTACATCACCAAGTTCTCTACAGAGTCCAAGATCATGCTCTTGATCTTAATCTCCCAAACACAACTGGAGAGGCATTATTCATGTTTACAGATAGTGCTGGAGGACCTGCAATCGTAAACATTCCAAGGATGATCACTATTGAAGAACTTTCTTCTATCATTCCATTGGAATGGATTACTGATTATGAGAAAGCCTTCCCAAAAGAACAGGTCGATGTTCATACTACAGCACCTCCAACTATTACTCATAATAGTGATGGAACGGTGACAACTATTTTTCAGAAACCTGGAATGACCAAACAAATTTCACTGCGAAGACCATCCTTCAGAAGAATCAATATGATCTCTCCTGTTCAGGTGCAGACAACTCATGATCAAAATGATCCACCTGTGCACTTCTATGAGAACGGAAAACCTGTTTACGTCTCCCACATAAATGGCCACTTCATTTGGGATGTTGATCCCTCTATGTGCGATTCTGACTGTGACTGTGCTAATCAATGGAGTGACACTGATGATGAAGATTATGCTAGAAGACGGAGGAACAAGAAAAAGAAGAAGAAGTTGTTACAAGCCCCATGCTCCTTTAAAAGACCTGAGCCTCCTGATGATGCTGAATCAGCTCCAATGCTCAGAAAGAAACCAATGCTCAAGAGGACAAAACTATCTCGAAAAAGCTCCGTAGATTATCCTTATTAGCCAATCGATACAATCCCGTGTATCGCCACTCTCAGATCTTATGAGGAAGAATTCCCACCTTTAGTGACCCAAACTGATGAAAAGAAAATCACTAGGAGACCTTATGTGATACCTCAAGGAATCACTCCACATGGACACCAAGCAACAACTCCTCAAGAGGAAGTGCTTAATTGGCATACAGATAATGCAGTCAGCCAAAATAAAGTACTACTTCGGATAGATCACACTCTTGATACTCTTGTAGAGAAGACTGAGGGTCTCTCGGTACAATTAAGTTCTGTGGCAAAACAAGTGGCTGAACTCAGAGATCGACTCTTTGCACAAGCTTTTCAACTCGATCAAGAACTCAAAGCCTACATTGACAATCGCTACTTTGGCCCAGAATTCCAAAAGAAGAACAGAGAACTGGATCAAGTCAAGGCTCAACTTCGACAAATTGAGATGGACAAAAGCAAAACAACTGTACCCCAAACACTGTCCATAGACCCATTATCCATGTATGCCAAACCATATCCCTCATATTCACCTGCCTTATTTCCATCCACATATTCACCACCAGAAACCCCAGATTATGACTCCATCTTCAAATCCACCTACCATTTAGCCAGGCAAGCAAACACTAAAAGATCTATTTCTCCCTAAGGACGGCGTCATTCGTCCCTACCTAAGTCACAACAACCTCAGCCATCCCTCCAATCCAGACCTCATCCTCCTTGGAAACCAGGAAATTTTTTAGAGATGAAACATCTTCTAATGTTCCTATGAGAGATAAGGGCATCAAAGAAGGGTCGCCTGCTCCAGGACGATCAATTTATACCCTTACTCTAGATACTCAATCACACAGTGAAGAGATTACTGAAGAATCAGAAGTTGAGACTACTGAGACCAGTGAACAAGAAGATGAAGAGTCCGAAGGAAACTATGAAGCAGATCTTTCAGCACTAGCCATGGTCAACCCTGTAGAAGAAGAAGAGGAAGAGATAACTTCTGAAAGGGATGAACCAGAAACTTCAGCTAATCACGACCATATAAGCTCCATTGAAGTTAAAACTTCTAACAAATGGTTCACCTTTGATGATATCCCACCAGCAAGATACAGAGAAAGGTTAAATGAATTTAGTGCTTGGATTCAGACCAACATGGCCAACCCAAATCTCACAAGCAGACAAGTCCTTGCAAATTTCATAAATCGGATGACTGGCAATCTCCGAGAATGGGCAACTAACCTTTCTGAATATGAAAGACTCCAGCTCATCAATGGTACCTCTTCACAGTTTCTGGGGATAATACATCAAGAATTTCTAGGAGACATTGCAATTATCCAAAAAAGAAATTCTCAAGAATATTTTGAGATGAAGTGCTATTCACTCAACAGAAAGGACTTGGAGAAACACTACAAGAAGATGGCTGCTAAATATTATCCTCTTGGAGGAAATAATAATCCGCCACTTAAACAAGTCTTTATAGCATCCTTGCCAGATGAGCTTCAGCCAGAAATACAGCGAATGATGATGACTCTTCGCAAAGAAGTGGCCACCACAACCATTGGAGAAATATACCAGTTGGCCCTAGCCGCCTTGGACAAGTTGTGCGAACAACAACAAATGTTCAAACAGCTTAAAAAAAACTCAGGCAAACTCAAAGGAGCATGCAGCAAATCCCATCTGAAAATTAAGTGCAAAGAGTCAAGTATGTGTGAATGCAAGCCAAAGAAAAAGACGCATTGGCAACCACCAGCCAAAACATTTCATCAGAAAGCATTCAGAAGGAGAAGAAGCAAGCAAAAGTATCGTTACTTTAAAAGGAGAAAACCCAATACCAAGTCGAACAAATGCTTCATTTGTGGAAAACAAGGACACTTTGCTAAGTCATGTCCTCACAAGACAAAGAAGGAGATAAAAATGCTCCAATCTTTAATGGATGCTGCTTCCATTGGTGATGAGGAAGATCTAGAGTCAGTACTTGAAGAAAAAAGAAGCAAAAATGATGAAACTGAATATATTTTCCAAGAATCTGACTCAGAAGAAAATAGTTCAGAAGAAGACCTCCCACCAAAAAGGTCTATCTTTACCATATCATCCATTGCTTCCATCACCACAAGAATTCCTAAAGGATCGAGTATGCCAGAAGAAGAACTTGGATATCTTGGATCTTTAGGAGTAAAACAGATTGATGGTACACCTCGACCCCATTTCGACTTAAAAGTCAAGACGTCTGTCTATGATAAACCAATAAAGGCTGTTGCATTAATGGACACCGGATCTTGTGCCACTGTCATAAAACCACATGTCTTACCAAAGGAAATGTGGGCACCTTTTTCCAAGAAATTCGCAGTAGCTAACAGTGAGGTCTTCACCATTAATCTCATCTCCAAAAAACCAGTCGGATTGGAGATATTTGCAGGTCAGACCACTTGGCTCAGAGTACTGGGAAGTTATTTCCCAGACAAAGATGTTTTGTTCGGATTCAATGCCTTCTTTCGAACTCATGGGCTACATATCAAACCCATTGGTCTAAGTTACAAAGGGCAGTTTTTGCCTTTTACAGGGATACAAAGTATCCTTGAAATCCAAGAAGCTCCAGAAGAGTATAAGGAGGTCCAACAGCTACTCCTTAGTGCCTGTTGTGACAGTCATGACCAATTCAACCATCCTGCTCCTTTGTGGAAAAATCCAGAATTTTATGTTCGACTCCCCTTCAAGAAGAATGAGGACATCAACCCTACAAAGGCCACGCATTCAGGAATGAACCCTGAAGATCTTAAGTTGGCAAGAGCTGAATGTGCGGCCCTTCTTGTTCAAGGACTCATTGAACCAACCAACTCTAACTGGGCATGTCAAGCATTCTATGTTGAAAAAAGAGCCGAGCAAAATAGAGGAAAAAAGAGGCTTGTCATTGATTATAAGCCACTTAATGTCTTCTTACAAGATGACAAGTTTCCTCTACCAAGAATCTCAGTCATTACACAAAGATTAAGTGGAGCAAAGATATTCAGCAAGTTTGACTTAAAAGCTGGATTTTGGCAAATTGGGCTTCATCCTGAGGATAGGTACAAAACAGCATTCTGTATACCTGAAGCCCAATACCAGTGGACGGTAATGCCATTTGGACTCAAAGTAGCCCCCATCTCTTTTCCAAAAGGCAATGACCAAAATCTTTGAGCCCATATTACACTCCACGCTCATCTACATTGATGACATCTTACTGTTCTCAAAAGACAGTGAAGCCCACAAGGCACTCCTGGCCCAATTCACTCAAATCATCAAAGATCAAGGAATCATGCTATCTTCAAAAAAGAGCTCTATTGCTAAGAAAAAAATTGAATTCCTTGGGATGATCTTCGAAGATGGATTCTTTCAACCAGGAGAACATCTCGCCAAAGAGTTAATCCATTTTCCTGATGAAAACATGACGGTCAAACAAGTCCAACAATTTCTGGGAATTGTAAACTACATCAGAGACTTTATCCCAGATGTGACCAGACACACCAGTCAGCTGTCAAAACTCCTAAAAAAGAAGCCCCACCATGGAGACCTGAGCAAACCACAGCTGTCAAAACCTTGAAGAGAATATCACAAGACCCCCCACCTTTAAAGATTCCCAGCACAGGAAAAAGAATATTGCAGACAGATGCTAGTGATGAATTCTGGGGAGCCGTGCTACTTGAAGAAATTGATGGGACAAGACACTATTGTGCGCATGCTAGTGGACAGTTCAAAGAATCTGAAAAACATTACCATGCCACTTACAAAGAGATTCTTGCTGTCAAAAGGGGAATAGAAAAATTCAATTTCCATCTCAGTGCTTATCATTTTACTGTGGAAATGGATAACACCTCTTTCCCATCAATGTTAGAAATCAAGAAAAAAATCCTGCCAGACTCTCAATTGCTAAGATGGAAGGACTGGTTCTCTCGCTATAAATTCGAGGTAAGACACATCAAAGGACACCAAGACACACTTGCAGATTTCTTATCCAGGCCAACCAAAGAACCATCCCCCAAACTAATAGAATCACTCCCCAAACCAATCCATTACATTTGCACCATGAGCACCTACAACCCTTCATACACCCTTCCATTTTCTGATTGTCCACTTCACAATAACCCATACAGAAGGAAAATTGGTCCTTTTCCCTTCAAAGCAAGACCCCAGACAGAGTTTCAAATAGTCTGTCTAGCCAGACAAACCTTGTTTTACTGGCTACACCAACTCCTTACCATAACCCAAATACATCCAAATCCGAAGTACTTTGACATGGATACCCCTTTTTGCACTATACCAAT
Source organism: Arachis ipaensis (assembly GCF_000816755.2). Classification (NCBI taxonomy): domain Eukaryota; kingdom Viridiplantae; phylum Streptophyta; class Magnoliopsida; order Fabales; family Fabaceae; genus Arachis; species Arachis ipaensis. The sequence goes on from NC_029788.2 coordinate 126,626,593, forward strand.
AATCCAAGGTCCTATACCAGAGGAAATGATGTGGTATATCTGGGCTCTGTCTTCTCTATATCCATGTGCTATCATAATACCACTCTTCCCTGTATATCACATCCTGTGTAACCGCACTGAAGCCCAATCTCATCTAGTCTGGTTATTCTCTATGTATGCCCCACTTGAGGCATGGAGAGGAATGTTATATAATATGCTTGACCAGCACCAACTGTGGAATAAATCCTCCAAGACAAAGCGGAAATTTTGTTGTTTTGTCACCTTACAGAGAGATTATTTTACTGGATGTAAAGCACATACCATGAATGCACATACCATGAACAAGGTCGATGTTGTTGGATATTCTACCATATGGTCCACAGATGAAAAGACAGTCCTGAATGCCTTGGCCAAATACCTTTGTCAACTTTGGCAACCTGGATTATATGGAGAAGGAGATGCAGTTGAAGGACTCCCATTTCAATCAGATGTTCCACCAGTGACTCTCCAAGAGTTCCAGTCCAGATTCATAGCTTCGGGAATAATCAATCAATTTGGACAATACTCTTTTTGTGCTCCAAGAAACCAGCCCAGCACGTCTATACATATTCCAAACAGAAATGCTGAAGAAGATACCCGATGATGCTGAAAGCCCAAAATCAGACCCATATGACCCATATCTGCAAGATGCCCAAGATCCAAATGAAGGAAACACTGAAGATCCGTTTCTCTACCTACAAGACCCGGATACAGATTTCAGAGCTGTCAATTTAGCTTCTGACTCATCCTTCTCAGATGGTGATGGGACCCTTCCAGAAGACTATTTCAAACCATCTCTTTATTAGGACACTGTTGTTCCCACTATGTATAATTATGAGTGTGCTAAAATAAAGTGACCTCAGTCACATGCTTAGAAAACGCCAAAAAAGATAAGGCTTATCCTTATCCTCCAGTTGGCATTTTATGATAGGTTTGTTTAGATTTCGAAAGATATCACTTCTATCTAGAGACCTCTATATAAGGAGGTACTTACTTCAGTTGTAATCAGATCTCAAGAAACATTGTAATATATCCACTTTTCCTATCTCTCAAAATATTCTGAATTCTCTTTCTCTCTCTGAAAGCTTAGCTAGTGTTATTTCCTTCTTTCTCAATCCAGTGCCATAAAGTATGCTCTGAGCTTGCCTCTCTAAGAGGATCCTGCTCATCAGAAAATGGCATGGATCAGATCCACGGGAATTTCTCATAGTGGAAAAGGGATTCATTGTTTTAATGCTAAGTTTTGCTCGGACCCTTTGATCTCACTCGTTTTTATGGTTACAAAGAGTGATTGGGATAAGCAAACAATGTATTATTTCATTGTTATCCTTAATTCAAAAATTTTAACTATTTATTATATTCTAATTTATTAAAGTATTAGTTTCTCTTTTCTTTTTACTGCCGCGGTTCGTCAACAAGAATTTTTATTGGCGCTTAAGGATAATTATCTATTTAAAGATAAAAATAATTATTTGTATATCTAGTGAATTGAACATCTAATATATTTTAGTTGTATATAACTAAACTCATTCTAATCAAATAACTATTCACATAAAAATTTAAATAACTATCTGCATACCTACTAAATTAACTATCTGCATATTATAGATTAACCACAACAAAGTGAAAACAAAAAAGAAGAAAGGTGCTGCGCCAATCGTAGCACAAACAATAATGCAGGCAATCATACATGAACATGTAGTTAATCTCTGAAATATACACTTGATCCTCGTGCTTAGTAGAAGTATGCACATCCTTAACATGTAGGAAACAACCTAGACTCAGGGCATGCGATATGATGAAAAATGCTTCTGAAATCATTGCTTGGTTTACTATGATAGTGGGGTGGGGCTGCGGTGTATGTTCAGTACGGCAGTGGCCGTGGCGCGTGAGGAGGAAGTCGCGATTGTAGATGACATTCGGCGGTGCTGCGCCTTACGGTGGTTGAAATTTGAAACTACACGGTGGTATTTTTGTCGCAGTCTGGTAAAAGGAAAAAGGTAAGTTAGAGGAGGAGAGAATTGAAATGGAATGAAAATGTGATATAACAGAGGATGTTAGTTTTTTTTAATTGTTGTTTACGTTGTTCAACATTTATATTGTCTTTCTATATTTTTTTAATGAATTATATTTAATTTAGAAAATTTAGCTAAAATGTAATTTAAGCTTAATGGACAATTACGAATTAGAATAAACAATTAAACTAATTAGTAAATAAATTTCGCATAATGAATTTCCAAACACCTGGATAAATGTCTAGATTTTTTGCATCTGAATATCCGATAGTGCAGCACACCAAATTAAACCACCACATTGTGACCAGTTTATCTTTTTATTTATCTCCCATAAACCAAATATATAATGAATTATATATATTATTCAAATCTACCTCACAAAACAAAACCATTCCAAATTATGACCAAGAGTTTATTTTTCTTAATTAAACGAACCTCATAACATATTTACTTACAACATACAAGGTGATGTTAGGGTGAACGTATAAATTAAATGTATGTTTTAATTTCTTTAAATTTCTATATGAATCAATAGTAATGTACATTGGTATAGTAGCCAGGCCTTCATAATGCTAAGAGAAAGTAGTAAGCCAATGCCACTGGCAACGCAATCAGCATCCCTAATATGACCCTGTAATAATGAATGAAATAAAAACAAAATAAAAAATAAAAAATTACCATATGGCATCAAATATTGAGCAAGAAAACACAATGCAAATGTTTTCATTTATGGAAGATATAGAGATGCTTTGATTTAGCATCACTCACGCAGTGCTTAATATAGCAGGATGAACATTATACTCCTTTGCAAAAACAAAAGGCACAATCCCTTGGGGTAGTGCTGCCTGCCACATCGAAAATCATACTATCTATTATTCATTATTATTTAATATTTATTAAAAAAATAAAATTATTATAAATTATAATTTTTTTAAATTTAAACTAATAAAAAAATATATAAATAATTATATATCTGTTACAAAAATAAATAAGATTTAATTTTTATATAGTTTATACCAACATTTAATTAGGTGTTTTTATGCATGATTATTCTATCACATAAATTTACATATATGACTAACGAGTTATAACTCAAATGACATAATCTTCTCATACTCATTTAATGGTAGCAAGTTCGAGTCTCCCTGTCTTTTTGAAAAAAAATTACATATATATGATTTAAAAAAAATATTTTTTTTAAATATGTGACATGTAATTTTTTTTCAAAAAGACAGGGAGACTCGAACTTGCTACCATTAAATGAGTATGAGAAGATTATGTCATTTGAGTTATAACTCGTTAGTCATATATGTAAATTTATTAATAATGAATAAAATTAAATTGACAAAAAAAAAAAAATACTGATGACCTGAACAATTGCCACTTTGAGTAATGTTCCTCTTAATCCAATGGCAATGGAAGCTACAGCCATTAGGGCAGGGCCAACAAGAAATTTTAGTCCTATTGCCACCATTGTCATCCTTGGGCCACATGCTATGATGCTGGATTGTGAAGCCATAAATAGACCTACACAAAATGTAAAATAATAATGTTGAACAATAAATAATAATGAAGGAAAAAAATAATAATAACTTTTAATTGTTTTGTTTTGTCACCTAAGCTGAACATTGCCATACCAAGACCTCCATTGGACAATATTTCTATTGATTGATTAACAACTTTGGGCATATGTACTCCCCACCTGTAATACATATATATTTCATATCCTGGATTATTGAATTTAGTTATATATAATAAGAACATGCATGTTAATAAATATACATATATTGATATATATAAGCAAGACTTTTCTGACTTTTTTTGTAAGTGTATGTTTTATTCGCACCTGAATTGTATGGTTGACCAAATAAGGCCTATTAAAGTTGCAAATGTATTAGGATTTCTAATTAACTTCTTCCACACTGTGATAAGAATGAGAAGGATCTTCATTTTCCTTTTGGTCCTTATAGGCTCCCTTTTTTCTTCTTCTTCCTCTTCCTCCTTTGATTGCACTACTACTTCATGAGAAGTCTCCGTTTCCTCTATAAATAAATAAAATTCAAGAAATTCATGAATTTTACTTGGAATGATGCATTATATATATATAATTCTTTCTTCTGAAGCTAACAGGGACTAAAGTTTTTTACAGTTATGCAATTATTAGGGAGTAGTATTGTATTCAAAATGTGTTTATAACACTAATAACAAGAAATTAAATTTAAACTCTAATTTTTCTCTAATTATATATGGAGCCCCCCAATATATCTATCTCTAAAAAAATTCCTTATTATTATTATATTAGGATATATATTTATAAAAACTAAAAAGAAATCGAGTATATTGTAGGAAATATCAGTTTATTACATTATTAACAAATTACAAAGTTAAAATAAATATTTCGGATATAATAAATAGAGCCTCTAACTTGAGAGAGAGAGAGAGATGAGAGACTTTTGTTAAGAAATATTTCTGAAATCCAATCTTGATCAATTTAATTAAACAAATAACTAGTCACCAAAAAAAAAAACAAATAACTATGCTTCTTCATTATTGGTGTTTGACCAAGACTAATCTGTCAAATATGCATATCCTAACATAAAATCTGAAAATGACATATCAAAACATTTCAAATGCATTAATAAAAAAATTTAAATCGCTTCAAAATGAAAGATCTTTTTACTTTTTAAATACATTATATTTTCCTTCTCGATCCTATTATTTTTTCTTTTAAAATTCTAACTCGCAATCACAAATACACTAAGATAATAATGCAAATTAGCCAATTAATGTTAAAGAAAGTCTCGGGTATCGGAGCCAACATTTTCATAAAATCTAGTCAGTATTTAACTATACAAAAAGAGTGTGTAATTTTACACTATTAAATATAATCTCACACTATTAAAAATATTAATAATGATTAATTAAGGACTATAAATCACAAAATATGTTGATCCTCTAACACTACTATGTTAATATTATATATATGAATGAATCACCACCCACCTGTGCCTTGAGACGGTGGAGGAGGTGGAGCTTCTTGAGAAGGAGGAGGCATGGAGGACTTGTTAGCAACAGCATCAAGCTCATAAAGAAACAACAAAAAATTGTACCACACCATACTCTGCAAGAAAATAATCTGTGCAAGTGGTGCAACAGATTCATCTTTATACATAGCCTTCATCAATGGAATCCCAAGAATCAAAGTGTTTGGTAGTGTTGACAATGATATTCCCGTTACAATCCACTTCAAGCCCCCTCCGCCTCGGCCGATGCGAGTAATCGCGGCTAGGGCTAGAAATGCAAGCGATTTCTGAACAACATCTGCATAGATGAGCTTCAAGCTCATCTTGTAGACGTTGTTCGAAGAAATCACTTGGAATGATAAGAGTGGGATTGAAAATTTCGCAACAAATTTGTTTATCCCTGAACATTGATCTGGTGTGAATAGTTTCCACCATTTCACTGATATGTATGCTAGAATCATTGTTACATACAGTGGCACAGTTGCTGATACTACATGATATGCATCCGATAAGGAAATCATATTGATGATGATTAAAGTTTGTTGAAAGATTTTTGGATAAATAATCAACTAGCTAGAGGCTATAGATATATAGAGAATATAGTTTATTGTTTTATACTTTTATACATGCTGCCTCATGCATAAGGTAACATATATAGAAATTTGGTTA
>NC_029788.2:126632447-126646553 GCF_000816755.2 Arachis ipaensis
ATATATAAATCGCTATATATCATCTTGAATTATGTTTTAGCATAAATTGACTATAAACCACTATAATCTATAGCAATTTATGAATAAAAAAAAAATACTAAAAGGCTGTTGATGTTTCCCTAATTAGAATACTAATTAGAGCTTTAATCCTCCTTTATTTCTACTTTTCCTCCTTAATCTGTGTGATATGTTTGGAATTCGCTATCTTAGCTTTTTCATTGTGCACTAAAATATTAAATAAGCTTTAGTTTCTTAATTCACTGTTAAATGTTATCTTGCCTTTTAATTATGGTGTTTAAAAGTATTTATTTAATTTATTAAAAAAAGTTAAAATAAAATTAATATTTTATAATAATATATGATGATACTTTGGTTTGATCTAGTTTGATGATTATTCGATCAAAAGAGACAATGAATGAATGAAAAAATAAAGTGTGGGCATTTAAGTCTACATGAACTGAAAAGATAGATTCCAATTTTCTTCATGACATTATTGTCTTTCGGTATGTAGGTTCTTTAACAAAGCAAACCTATTTAAGATTGCATGCTGACCCCAAACTTTCATAATACTATATATACATTGGACATGATATATATATTTATATAGTTCCATTCATATATTACAATTAAGTGCCATATACAATTTTCCATTCAACTTGGCATCTTTTGCATCTATTCTCTCTGCTGGACAATCTTTGTTAATCAGGAAGATATATATACAAAAAAATAAAATAAATAATATGTGTTAATTAAAATTAAACATATATATTATTTTCAGCTTAAAATTTGTCCAAAAAAATAAAAAATTTCATTCTTTTCATTTTTATTCTATGATGATAAAGAAAACAAATTAATTAAGTTTCAGTGCTTGGAAGGAAGAAGAATAAAGAAGTTAATTGTGAATGAAGTAACGAAGACTGATTTTAGAACTGTGTGAAGTAGAATACTTTCTAGTTTTGGTCAAAAGTGTAAGTACAAGTGTTCCAAGAGGAATTTGCTTTCCAAAATGTGATTATTTTTGCCATAAAAGACCCATCATCATGAAAGAATAAAATAATGCATGGTTCATCAGAGATATTCTTTTCCTGTTTCAATTGATAATCAAATCGTCGCGTATGGTTAATAGGAAAACTTATTGTAGATAAATCTTTTTCAAATTAAAGTGCACAATGCAAGGTACTGGTTAACTTTTCTTTAGACATAACAAGTTCCATGCAGTAATAGATATTGTTTTTGGTAACAGCTTTTGCAATTTTCTTGTAGAGGATCTCACAAGTAACGAAATTGAAATATATATAAAGAAATTTTCTTGTGGGACTGCTTGAAATTTTATTTTATGTATTATCTCTTAAATAGAGAAAGGAAAAGTATAGGTAGACAATGAAAATACTAAATAATGTGAAAAATAGATATATCGGATGTTCATTTCACGTGTACGGATGGTTATTTTAATATTAAGATTTAGGTTGATAATTTAAAAGTGTAGTGTGTTTTTATTTGATTAGTGGTTGTTCATGTTATTCAAAAAAGTTATTATTTACCTAGCACTTCAAAAAAAAAAAATATTGGAGACTAACCTTTTTTTAATTACTATTATTCTATTCAACTAATTTTAACTTTTTATTCTCTCTCTCTTTCTTTTCCTAGCAGACAGTGAGAGGAAAGTGTTTTGAGAAGTGCATCACAAAACCAGGCTCAAGTCTCAGCGGGAGCGAAAGCAGTTGCATCTCTAGGTGTGTTGACCGATATATCGAGGCCACCGGCATAATTAGCAAGGCGTTATTTGGAGGGTCACAACATTGACGCTACAACCATTAGTAGAGGTCACCATGAAATTTGCATCTACATTGTTGAATCTTTAAGTTACTCAACTTAAACTAGTTAGTGGCGTTGGAGAATATTTGCTTGGTGTTTTTCTCCTTGATACCAAGACGATTATGTGCTTATTTTTTTGTTATCCAAATAGCTGAGATTAACGGTTGTTTTCAACAGTTTCATACTTGTTTTTTTCTTATATCATTTAACTTTACAAATCCTTTAATAAGAATATAACATAAAGATAAGATAAGATAATGAAAACTAAAATTTTACAAATCCTTTAATAAGAATATAACATAAAGATAAGATAAGATAATGAAAACTAAAATTGTAATTCTGTTGGACTAAATTTGTGGGTCACAAAACTTTTTTATTGTTGTTCTGGGTTAAGGTGGAAGAGTAGTTTAATATTTTTTCTTTTATTATTTTGTTTGTCTTATACACTAATTTTTTTTTCTTTTGAATAACAACGGTAAAATTGTAATGACTAAATTTGTGGGTCACAAAACTTTTTTATTGTTGTTCTGGGTTAAGGTGGAAGAGTAGTTTAATATTTTTTCTTTTATCTTTTAGTTTGTCTTATACACTAATTTTTTTTTCTTTTGAATAACAACGGCCAAATTGACTTCGCAGACTGAGTTAGGAGCTTGTTATTTTGTACCTATGGCTTTCGATTCCTACTTTTATTGTCTTACGTTTTATAGTTATAGTTTGCCTCACACGCAAGTTGTTCCGTTTCTGGAGCGTGGCACTTTTCATTTTGCGATTTTGTTTTACCCATTTTTCAAGGCTCCTAGTCTATTATATTCTTTCTACTATTATAAGTATGTATTTTAATTGTTAGAAGTCGTAATACCTCGCCACCTCTATTTTACGACTTAAGCATAAAGTTTTGGGTGGTAGGGTGTTACACACCCACACCGCACAAGGTCCACCACTCCATCGAACACCGACAGCTGCTGCTGCAGTGGCATGTGAAGTGGCATAAGCCCCCTCAGCGCCTCCGCCTCGCTGTATGGCGCACCCACGCTCATAGTCGTTGTCACAACTGTCATGTTGCGGAGCTTCATCGTGGCGGTGAATGACCCGGTGCCGCCACCGACGTCGAGGCCCAGTCGGATGACTGACTTTGTGGACTTGGCAATCTGGAAGAGCTGCGAGATCAGGAGATGGAGGTCGGTCTTGTAGGTTGTGAACTTGGACGAATCGGAGGAAGAGTTGAAGCCTAGTTTAGGGTTTTGGAGGTGGAAGCAATTGAAGGATTTGCAAGGGTAATGGTCCCAAATTACAGAGGAATCGGGGAGTGAAGAAGGGAAAGGGTCTTGAGGGAGAGGGGATGAGGGTTTGATGATGCCTCAAAATGACGTCGTTTTGAGCGATAGGGACTTATGTCCATTTTTCAAAAGCTCCATCCCACTGACGTGTCACGTGGGAAGCCGTGATGCCAGGTAAGCAGAGGGGAAGCCACGTCAGCCTTTTCCGTTGGGTCTGACGGTGACTTATGGACGGAGGGACTGATCCGTCCAACTTTTAAAGACGTCAGGGACTTAAAAGTATTTTCCAATGGTCAGGGACTAAAATGTCCGTGTGATAAAAAGTCAGGGACTAATTTATCCTTTTCTCTAAATTTTTAATGACACCAAAAAATAACACTTACTCTTCTACAGACTTATTATGTTTTTTCTTCATTCTTCTTTTTTATTGTTTTCTTTTCTTTAGTTTCTCCTGTATTTCTTCTCTTCTAACAATACACAAAAAAAAAATTTGTTAAAAAAATATATTTTTAAATAGAGAGTTTTTCAATCTTACTCATAGTTAAAAATAATCTCTCTTTCTGAAGATGAATTCAATATAACAGTTTTTTCTTTTTTTTTTCTTGTTTTTTTTTGTCCTAGCTCTAATCTTTTTATCATGTCCTAAAACAGAAAGTTATTTAATTAGCATATTCAATTCGTTTAAAGAAATGACACTAAAACTTTAAAGAAATTATTTCTTTTACAAATATTTTATCATTTCATTCTTTGTCTCGCGTTCAATCCTCTTAATTAGTCTCTTCCTTGTTCGATGCACCATCCATGGTGGTCTAAGTGTTATATCCGTTGATGTATCAATAAATTTGGATTTATAAAACTATATAATCATTAGTGTAAAAAGACACCCATCAATTACATATCTGTTCTAATTCTTTTAACTTTTGATTCTTTTGACGAGAAAGTTGAGTGCATGAGTAATCCAATTCCATTCTCGCATGGTGTCAACATGAAGAATTGTTGCTGGCATATAAACCAGCAAAACTTTGCTTATTGTTGTTGGCAAAAAAAAAAAGCAATTCTAGATTAATAGAATGAATATTCTCGTGAATTTTAATTAATTTTCACCTCCATCCACACTCATTTTCAGCAAAGACTTTGTCAAAAATGACAAAATAAAAACTTTTGAAGTTTTCAACAATTTGCTTTTGCTCCTCGTTGATGTCTTTATTAATTTTTTTTCGAAAAACAATCTCCTACAATAATACTGAAATAAGTTAATAACATCAAAGTAACAAATATAATGTTAGAATATAATTAGGATCCATTAGGATCAATTAGCATTATTTAGCATATCTGAATATTTATTATAGGATATTACATCTTTATTATTTCGATTCTATTAGTACTTATAAATACCGTTCTATATTGTATCATTCCACACAACTTGAATAGACATACAAATCCTTTCTCCAGTCTAATCTCTTGTTTCTAACATGGTATCAGAGCCATGGTATTCTCCTTGAAGAGAATAGGTTGTTTTCCTTACAGTGAAATCACCGTAGTTTTTGCACTTGTTTTTCTATGCCATTTTTCTTTCCCTTTTGTCACTCATGTGATGCTTTTTCACCTCACCGACTAGCCTATTTTGAGTTGAATGATCAAACACCATTGTCATCTGCTGCTTACCTATTCTTATGAAGAAATCATATAGTTTTCGCTCTCTTTTGGCAGTTTCTTCTGCGTTTTCTCGTGGCAGTTCCATCTGCGTTTTCTTGCAGCAGTTTCGTCTGCATTTTCTCGTGGCAGTTCTGTCTGCGTTTTGTCTACGTTTCTTTGTGGCAGTTCCGTCTGCGTTTCTTTTTGGCAGTTCCGTCTGCACTTCCTTCAGATAGCGGCAGTTCCGTCTGTGCTTCCTTCAGACAAGCGGTAGTTCCGTCTGCGCTTCCTTCAGACTAGTGGCAGTTCTGTCTGCACCTGTTTTTTCAGTTTATGCAGTTTTTTTCTCTTTATTTCGTTGTTTTAAATATGTTTCAAACTCAAGTTGTCACTTGAATTTGAGGGGGGATGTTAGAATATAATTAGGATCGATTAGCATTATTTAGCATATCTGAATATTTATTATAAGATATTACGTCTTTATTATTTCGATTCTCTTATTACTTATAAATACCATTCTATATTGTATCATTCCACACAACTTGAATAGACATACAAATCTTTTCTCCAGTCTAGTCTCTTGTTTCTAACATATAATACAATAATTGTCATTTCATGGACAATGTAACGCTTTTTAATTTGAATATGAAAGCAACAATAAGGTTGGACTCGAATATAGAAAATACAGGTGCTTCACATCCGTGTGGTGTCAGTGTAATAGAACTCGCATGGTCCGAGTTCTCTCTTAGTAAACGGACGGTTCGAGTTGCGTTTGGCAAAACGCACGGTCCGAGTTGTGAAGCCCCGGACACGTGTCGCGCACAGGCTACTCTCCGAACGGTGCCCTGAATCCTAACATAGACCCATGCAAGACCCACACTCACCATCCAAAATATCACTTTCAACTTCATACCACCCTTCTTCTTCTTCATTTTTCCATTGTTCTTTGCTGTGCATGGTGGAAGGAAAATTAAAATACTAAAGAAACACAAAGTTAGAGATGTTGATCGCCCCGAGTTTCATATTATACATTATCTAAGTCATCATGATTATGTAAGTTTTTTTTTTTAATTTTTTTAATAATTTACAATTATAATTATTATTGTTAGAAATTCGATTGTTATTGTTGTTGTTAGAAATTGAAATTAGGAATATAAACGGAATGATTATTATTATTTTTCAACATTTGTAAGCTTTTTCGGAAATTTTTTTACTATTTTTTAATAATAATAATTATTATTAAAAAGATAATTATTATTATTGTTGTTACATAATGAATTTCAAAATATAAACAGAATGATGACTATTATTTTGTATAACAAATGTAATTTTTTTGAAATTTTTTAATATTTTTTATTATAATTATTATTGTTATAAAGTTAATTATTATTATTGTTTATAGAAAATAAATTTTAAAATATAAACAGAATGATTATTATTATTTTTTAAAATTTAGGAATATATGTTTAAATAATAGTAAATAAATAATTAATATTAGAAATTATAATTTTAGATATTATAAAAAAATTATAAACCGTAAATAAATAAACAATTAATGTAGATGTTGTGATATTGTTAAAAATTTTGATTAGGAATATATGTATTAGTTATTATTATTAATAGTTAGTTATGAATAATTTTAAGGATTAATAATTAATTTTAGAAGTTAAAATTATTTGTTTTAGTTGGATTTAGTAAAATAATTTATGATAGTTGTGTGATTTCTAGTAATATGTGTGTTGTTGAGTTAGTTGTGCAAATTTTGTAACAATGAGAGTTAATTAATTGGTAGGTTAGTACATGGTAATTACTAAATTTTGTAATTAACAAAAAGTTTAGCATGAGTTTAATATTTTAGTTGCTCTAGTTAAAAAATTATTATCTTTTAGTAGTAAGTTAGTAATTGTTAATGAGTTGACTAATAATTTGTTATGTTTTTGTAGAAATTAAGAATGTTGACATGTGATCACCTAGTCCCTCTAGATCGGTACAATGATAGAGTGGAGGAGCATTTACGACTTACTGGTTTTTATCATGCATCTCAGATTGGGGTAGTCCAATGTCACAAAGCACTGGTGAATGCTCTAATCGAAAGGTGACACCCAGACACACATACGTTTCACCTTCCGATTGGTGAATGTGCTATGACGCTTGAAGATGTGGCTATAATTCTTGGTCTTCCGACGGACGGTCTTCCAGTCACAAGTATGACAATAAGTAGTTTTGAAGCCTTGGAGGTGGAGTGTTTACACCAATTTAGAGTTGCACCGCATAAGTCGGACTGTAGAGGAAGCTGCATAAAACTGACATGGCTACAGGATCTAAAAGAAAATTTACAGTTGACTGATGAAGACAGTATACAGAGGTACGTGAAGTGTCACATTATGTTGCTGATCGGGACGATCTTTTTTGGGGATAAATATGGGACAGATGTGCACTGGAAGTTTTTACCTTTGCTTCGTGATTTTGGCAGTATTGAACAGTATAGTTGGGAATCGGCATGCCCAGCACACCTCTACCGGGCGTTATGTAGGGCATCTCGTTTTGACTGTACATATCTGGCGTCGCTTCCTAGGAAATTCCGCAGTTTTCCTCTTGCAAACAGGTAATATTATGTTACGTTTATCCCGTATCTTGATATTTAGAATTCAATTGTGTTAATGAAATATATCATATTAGGTGGCGTAACTGGGAGCGTGGTGACCGACGATATAGATATCTTACGCTAGCTCACTTTAGGAAGGCCTTTGATGAACTTCATGAAGACTAGGTGTGTTTTCATTAAAGAAGTATTTGTTGGTGTCTTTTGAATGCATCGAGTGGCATGCAACCGATAGGTATAGGCGACAGTTCGGTTTTATTCAGGGAGTACCTCATCAGGAACGGAATCTGAACAAGGCTCATGGAGAAGTCTTGACTGGTCCTAATAATCTTAACTGGTCCACGGCTTCGAGTCATTCATTTTAAGTGATGCAGTGGACAAATAGGTATAACCACGTTCTTACTGAGCTTCCCATACCTTCGCAGCATCCATTGGATACTTACATGTACTGGTACCGGACAAAATTTAGGAACCGTTTGAACTTGTCGAATCTTGTGGTTCAAGAGAATGATAAGGGTAATCAGGATATGGATGATGACAATGAAGAGCAGGAGCCACAGTCACTGCCACCATCACCTCCAAATACGCTTCCACAAGAACAACCTCAGTACTCAAGCCAGTATGTACCTCAAACACAGTTGACCCCGTCATACCCAATACATCAACAGTATTGGGGTATGTCACAGTTTGACTCAGGAGAAGGAGCTTCTTTTAGCCAGTTACTTGGGTTCATGGCTGCAGATGCAGGACAATCACAAGATGGTAATCAGCCTGAGTTCATGGTGGGTAGGTATTCATTGGACGCGAGGCATCCATGCAGGACCTCGTCGAGTGCTTCTGAAGGGTTCGTATCTGTTGACTCTAGTAGGAGTGACGGTGGACGCAGAATTTTTAATAGTCAAAACCCTAACCATGTTTCCATGTGACTCATTGAAGAAAATGCTAACACACTTGAGCAAGAGACCGATGGGTACCTAGTAAATGACCCAGATGACGAGGACGAGGATGAGAAGGATAAAATAAAGGAGTCCGATGAGGATGAAGAATCCCGTAATGATAGTATTATATTGTATATTTTGCTTTACATGTTTAATCTGTTGATTATCTTGTATTCATAAATGGTATCTCTGGTTGGTTTGACTAAATGATATGTGGTATCTCTGTTGGTTTGATTACTTTATATACTTTATCTAATTGTTTAATTAAATTATATACAGGTCAGGCACGCACTCTGAATGACACAGGCAAAAGTTACAATTTGAGGGTTGATCCGCAACGTCATAGCGCTAGTCGGTACACTCTATCTGTGTTCAAAAAGGCTGCCAAGAAATACAAGAATCTTGTGAAGGATGTAAAGTGGACAACGAAAAAATAGTTGTGTAGTTAACTTCTTTATGTATTAATTATCTATTCTATGTTTCGATTACTTTCTATGTCACGGACAACTTGAACATGTTATAATGTTTCATATATCATAATATAATGCTACAAATATCATATTAAATTAACATGTTTGGACAATTCATATCATATCATATAATGCTACAAATATCATATCATAATATATTATGAATCTACTGATTATCTCTGTGGCATTTGCACCAGCTGACTGACGACATCTGCTACGACTGTGTTTCTCAGCCCCACATAGCCTATATTGCTTGGGACGACGTAACATTCGCGTGTCCATCTCATTTAAGAAGCGCGTCCTCTTGGGGCGACCTTTGGTAACACGTCTCAGGTACGGATTCGGTACGAATCGAGGCCCGTTGTAAGCAGGCCATGTAGTAGTATTAACCAATGGCCTAAACCTAGCTCGGTACACCCGCCGAACTTGGTCCATCTTATACACATCATGCACATACACTTGCCAATTCAGTCGTTGGTTGGCACAACATGCAAACACATGTTGACAAGGAATCTGGTCCACCTGGAACTCACCACAATCACATCATTGGCGACGGAGATCGACAACATACTCCAGTCCACTTGGCATCTCGCGCACTTCGAAGACCTCATTCTGCCGGTCGAAACAACTAACCTGGATGTTTCCTAATGCAAGTTGGTTTGCATTCAACTTTGAGGTTACGAGCTCAGAAAATACATGGCCAGCATTAATCTGTGCTTCCGCCTCGGCTCTTTTTCGGGTGAACAACTCGTTAAACATGTAGAATGTTGCCTTCACAAGTGCAGTAATGGGGAGATTGCGTGCACCTTTCAAGACTGAGTTGATGCATTCTATTAAATTCGTCGTCATGTGACCCCATCGGTAGCCATCATCAAATGCTAACACGTACTGTTTGCGGGGGATTCGATTTAACCAGTTAGTGTACGCCTTGCCCCGTTCTCGTAAACACTGGTAACGCACTTCGTACTCCCGCATCGTCCTCAAATATCTTGCACGATAACAAGAAACAAACGAAAAAAGGAGGTCAAAACACTTGTTGAAGGTAACTCTATTAATAACTTACTTAGAATTGCTCAACGTTACCTATATTGACGACCAGTTTTTGCAAGTACGGTGCCTTGAATTTTATCAAAAAATTCGACTCTATATGCATGACGTAAAACATATGGAAAGCTCTAGGAGGTGACCAAGCTCCGTTACTGCGTGCCACAGCTGCATTGATGGATTGGTGTCGGTCGGATATTAGTCCCACACCATCCCGAGTGACAACATGTTGTCGTAGGTTACTAAAAAAAAAGTGCCACGCATCAGAAGTCTCTCCCTCCACAATAGCAAACGCAATTGGGACGATATTGTTGTTGTCATCCTGTGAAACTGCCACTAGTAGACAACCCTTATACTTTTCGTACAAGTGAGTCCCATCCACCTGGACAACTGGCTTACAATATTTGAATGCTCTAATGCAGGGGTAATAACTCTAAAAGACTCGATGCAATACCCGAATATCACTCACCAAGTCATCGCCTTGATATGCAGGCATAGTCTCAAAATGGACAACAGCTGATGGCTCCTTATGACACATGGCCTCAAACCATATAGGCAACGTTTCGTACGATGCTTCCTAGCCTCCAAATATTTTTTCTACTGCCTTTTGCTTAGTCAACCATGCTTTCCGATAACTAACGATGTAGTTGAACTTCGATTGCACTTTTGCAATAACCGATTTTACCTTTAAGGAGGGGTCAACCTCAACCAACGGCTTTATTGCTTCTGCAATTGTGGTCAAATCCAACTTCGAATGATCCTGAGAAATGGTGGCTCTGGTATAGGTGTTACGACCGTTATACCTCCTTATAACCCAACAGTACTTCCTGCTAATCAAGCTAACCCTGATAAGCCAATCACACCCTGACCCATACTGTGTACACTTGGCATAAAATGCTACTGATCATGCTAACCCTGATAAGCCAATCACACCCTGACCCATACTGTGTACACTTGGCATAAAATGTCAATGGCTCAGACTCATACACCCGGTAATCTACGCTTCTTCGTATAGTATACTCTTTTATCACCTTAATAACAGCTTCCCTGAAACTGAATTCCATCCCAACGGCAAATTCACCATCTGCGACAATAGGAATTTCTGCCGCGACGACAGCCAGACAAAAAATACTTACTACACAAATATTTAAATACCGAAAATAAAGGTAAATCAATATTTACTACATCAATTATGATATAAATCCAAACTTTACATCATGTAACTATATCATTCTAAACAAAATAAGAACATCAACGCATGATTAAATAATGATTAATAAATACTAATTTATATTTAACTAAATCAATAACTAACTAAAAAATTACTATCTTAAACTTAAATAAATAAACAGATACACAAAAACAAATACTAATTGAGTATATTTTTCAACTTCACTTAACTATTTGATCCATCGATCAAGATAAATTATTGCAAAATTCTAATCCTTTTTATAAATACGGGGAATTACGTACCTGCACTCCTAATTCTGGAAACTTCGGATCATGCATGGCTTCCAAATCCAAAACTTGCATGAATGATGGCTCCTCAAACGGCACTTCGTTTGCGAGTGCATTTGCCACGTCTGTCACATCTGGAGCCATAGTTCCGTCACATTGATCTTCATCTCCGTCTGGACCAACAACTTCGTAGTTGCTTTTGAACTCTTCTTCACTGTCACTATTGTAATCTTCCCGTACAATATTCCGGTCGGCCTCAGATTGTTCGAACTCAATGTACAACTCGATGAATGAGATTTGAGCCCGGTTTTCAATATACATTGAAAATATCTCTTGCATGCTCGCTTCGTCCGTTACATATTTGGTTTGAAACTGGACGAATCCATCAAACACCGGTATGGGATATCTGTATAGAATACATGATATTTTCTTGACCTCTCAGAATCAATCTTCTCACACATTACACATTTGAGCTCTTCAAATGAGATTGTGAAAGGAATAACAACATCTAACGAATTTTCACAAACAAATTTTACTCTTCAGATGTTTGTAACAAAATCTGACCAAAATAATATACTTTTAAAGGAATTCTGTCACTCATTTCTCTCAATCACTTAAACAAGAAAATAAACTTGACTACTAAATTTTTTGGTTTCATACCAAGCAAGAGAGAAACACAGAAAGCATAAACCAGAAGAAGCCGTTGAAGAAGAAGAAGAAGACGCGAATTGATCTCTTCCACCAGTTACACTCTTTTATATATGCCTTTACAAGCAAATCGGACCTTTCGATTAGGTTAACTTGATTCAAAAAAATATAAAATAATCAAATCGTACCGTGCGATTTGATTTTCCATTTCATAAAAAAATTACCACCTACAAAAAATATGGAAGGTCCGATTTCCACCTTCCGAAATGTAAATTTCTCTAGCTCCAAATCGGACCATCCGATTTGACATGCAAAATTTTTAAATCAAATAATTCGCATGATCCGAGTTCACTCACAAAAACTTATCCCATAAATTTATTTTGTACTCCATGAATCCATATATGGGCAGATTACACATAAAAACTTCCATAACCATAAAATTGAGCCGACAATGCAACCGTTGTGATGTTTTATTTTCGTTTTTTTTTTGGACAACTTGAAGTTTAATACAATTAGCCTATTATTGTAGTCTAATATATGTGATCCGTTGAAATTCGATGTGTTTTATCGAAGTTATGTGATATGATAAAGTTGTTAAGTTCTACTCTATATATTCGAAACAAAAATGTTATATGATAAACATTTTTCGTATATATATTCACCCTATATTTAAATTAATACTAGCTAACTCTCACTTTTATTTACCAAAAGAGTTAACTCTTGACATTTTTTTAGTTATTTGAAAGAGTAATATAAGGAATTAATTTTTTCAGTTAATATTAATTAATTTTTAAAAATTATTTTACTTATTTTAAATGCTAATGAATCCTAAATCTTAAATTTTTAATTTTACATTCTAAATTATAAAATTCTAAATAAAATTAATTAATAATAATTAATTAAAAGTTAATTTTTTATATATATTTTTTCTATTTAAGAATATATGTTATGATATTATTTTTTCTAAAAGTTTAAGTTGATAAAAAAAATAATATAAATAATTATTTTTTTAATACAAGTCTTCAAATAAGAGTCTTTTAATGAGTTTACTTAATTTTTGACATAAGTCTTTTTCAGTCAATTGTATTATGTTATTTTTTTTTTGAGATTCATCAATAATTATTAAACTACTCTTCCACCTTAATCCATGACAAGAATAAAAAAATTTTCGATACCCACACATTTACTCCAACAAAATTACAATTTTAAGATCCAAATAAGAGAAAGTCTTGTCACCAAGTCAACAACATTGACATAACAAAAATAGGGAAAACAAGATAAACCATCAAAGTAAAACTAGCAACTATAGCATAAATGGAACCACAGGGCACCCATCTCAGAAGCTATGCATGCAGCAGGAGAAGCAGCAGATCATCATCATTCAAACGCCCACTGGTTTTCGCGGCGGATCTCCTCCTCCTCCTCCGGCGTGAAGTCATTTTTGATATTGAATGTCTTGCGAATCTCCTCCGGAGTCTTGCCTTTGATCATGTCTGCCACTGTCTGGCAAGTAAGGTCCAAGAGGCTCTTGATGTTCAAGTAGTTTGCAGCCAGAATGAGATCGAAGAGAGTGGCCTGATCGACCTTAACGAATTCAGCATCCCACATCTTGAGATCCTCCTCGGAAGCAGCAGCATTGACGTGCTTCTTGCAATACTCAATCACCTTCGCAAGGATCTTGCTGGTGACGTTTGGAAGAGGAATTCCACTGTCAGCGCAATCGTCTTCGATCATGTGCTTGATCGTCTGCGATTCGAGAGCCACTGCCTCGTCAACCTCAAACGCCTCGCCATTGGAACTTTTCAAAGTGATCTTCTTCGTTGACGCCATTTATTATCGATTGAAGAAGAAAAGAGAGATTCTTTGCTGAATTAGATATACACGAAGAAGAAAGAGGGCTAAAATCCTAACTCTAATTTCGTTGTTCTTTTTTCCCTTTCTTTTTTCTTCTAATTGAAGAGAGAACCAAAAGAGCGTTTTAGAAAACTATCAAATTGCGAAAGAATAAAAAAAAGAAATATGAAAAAATTTTATTGATTGTTAATTGATTGAATTGTATTGAATTGTAGTGTGAATTATAAAAGTAAAATTAAATATATATAGAGCATTGCTTATAAAAAATAAAAGATAAAATAAAATAAGGAGATAACATAGAGATAAGATAAGATAATGAAAACTAAAATTGTAATTTTATTAGGCTAAATTTGTGAACTGTGAAC
>NC_029788.2:126646558-126648456 GCF_000816755.2 Arachis ipaensis
ATACTATATTTCTTCTAAAAATATAAACTAATAAAAAAAACAACATAAATAATTATATCCTTAGCGATACGATTGCAAAAACAATAACCATAATCACAATATTACGTCCATATATTTGAATCACATGATAGAATGTGTTATGCAATTTGAATTCATATCCAATATGTTAAAATTAAGCTCTTCATTGATTTAACTTGTTTCAATTATTGACATTATCAAGGGGATATGTATATATTTATGCATACAACATATATACATGAACATGCACATGCATGCATGCATGCGTGCAATGGCAGCATTGCCATATATAGAGAAATTCTTAAGCGTGGAATAGGAATAGTTACATTGTCATTTTCGCAGGTGCGTAACTTTAGTCTTAATCCTTTTCTATTTTCTATTGTTTTAAGAAAAGAATTGTTATTATATAGACTCCTTATGGGTCAAACAGCAGTTTTTCTTTCTGCTAAAGTGAAAGCAATCAAGGCTAGCTAGTAGCTAGGTTAAATTAATATTTATTTAATATCAATATAAATTCCATGCTGAAGCGTATAGCAAAGCTTTTGACCAGCCCTACCATTATTTAATATTTAATATTTATATTTATTACATCAATAATCTCATTACAATCATCTTTAGATTAGTAGTGCATTAACTGGTTATAGTATATAGAAACCAGAGAAAACTAAACCATAGTATATATCTCGTATTACATGCATCCATATTAAAAGCATATATTAATTTGAAAAGAATTTATGAAGTAAATATTAATTCAGTCAATTAATTATTAAAAAACTAGGAGGAAAAATATATTTAAAAAATCTGAAACTAAAAGTAATAAAATATTCAAAATTCAAGTAAAAAAATTTAAATTGAAATCAAATGAAATTAATTTCTAATTAGTTAATATTAACCAAATCTTTTTTTTTTATATTGTAGGTGAAATTACCTTTTTAATTCTCAATTTTTTTAAGATTTAGAATTAGCTAGAATTTAGAGTATATGATTTAAAATTTATAATTTAAAATTTAGAACTTAAGATCTAAGTAAGATTTAAAATTCAAAATCAAGGATTTTAAAATTTAAGATTTATAATAGGCAGAAGCGACGATAGGAATGGTCCGCTGTCAGCTATGAGTGGCAATGATGGTGAGTGATTGGTGGCAAAGGATGAAATATTAGTTATAGTAGCATTAATATTAGTTATAGTATTAAGAGAAATAAGCAAAAATGAAAAAAAAAAGGATAATTTAAAAAAAAAATGGTGAAGGACAGTTGATGTATGTATGTATTGTTATTTGATTATTTTTAATGATTTTCTAGTAGGATTGATTAATTTGTGGCTTGTGATACACATGTATATATATGCATGCCCCATCCTCCTCCCCCCTCCCCCCCTTTCTCTTTTCCCTGATGAGAACTAGTCTGTCCATCCAAATTCTAATTTAACAATGTTGTTTAATTTAAAGTTTATAATTAATTATTTAAAATATCTAAACAAATATAAAGTATTATCAGACCAAAATGTGCTTAAATGGTGAGGGCGTAAGGCTATATTGCTTATAATTGTTTATAATTCGAGTTCCCTAAATTATGACTCAACTAAATTTTTATTCAAAATCTCAATGAAATATATTTATATTTATTGTTTACAATTCAAATTGTTTATTTGTGTAATAATTCAAACCATTAGAGTATAGTCTTTTTAAACTTTATTCTCATATGATCAAAATAACGTTAAATTATAACATAAGATCTATTAAAGTGTATGTTTGTATGATGTATTGTTTTATATTTTTTGTCAAAATTTATTGATTTGCATAAAAAAATCACTAAAATGATTTTCAATTTTGATTTAAATTTTATTTAATAAATTAATCAAACAAATTGTATCAAATTGT
>NC_029788.2:126648474-126648810 GCF_000816755.2 Arachis ipaensis
ATTAAAATTTTCATATATTTTTAAATACTAAATATATCATAGTAATCTTCTCCACTTTTTTTTTGGCATTCTAGTAATTGTCTTTAGTTAACCAAGAGAGAAATGTAATTAACTAGTCCACGTAAGTACGTAGTAGAATCCGTAACGTAAAGTATGTGAGTGATTGTTAGTGTATTTGGGAGAAATGAGTGGCTTAAACTTTATTCTCATTTTTTTTGAGACTCACTATAAATTAAAGTATTGTTAGGTTATGGTTTGGTAAAATTTTTATTTTTAAAAGGTATTTTTTTTAAAATTATGACATTTATTTTTAATAAATTAAATTAAAAATAATTG
>NC_029788.2:126648905-126660886 GCF_000816755.2 Arachis ipaensis
CAAACATAGAATAAAAAATTTTTATTTTTGAAAATTATAAATATTTTTTTTTAAAAAATTTTACCAAACCAAACTTTAACTACAAACAAAAAAGCTAAGGAAAAATAATTCAATTCATGCGATCCAATAATAGTGACGAATTAATAAAAATAGTGATGGCATGGCATGGTCTTGGGCTCTCATTCCTTCTTTTTCTAGCCAATTTCAATTTCTAAATAATAGCTACTTAATTTAGAAAATTGTGACCGTGTTTTTCTTATTCAAGTTTGAACATTGAAACTAATTATAAGCCAAGCAAAACACAATGGTGGCGCACTCTCCCCGCTCCTTAAGTCCTAAATTTAGGATCATAGCTTTCAATCTTGAAGGGATGAAATCATTATATAAAGAAGCACATTTTGCTTCTCCAATAAGAACTCACACCAAGCACTATGCTCTCTTGTATTGCTTGGTTTTAATTGGTGTTTTGGCTTGCCAAGGTCTGCACCTTTTTGTGAAATAAAAATCCCCAAAGACCTTGGCCATACAAAAAACAAAAAAAAAAAACAAAATCCCAAGCAAAACCACAAAAAAATATTAACAAGCCAAAAAAAACCAAATAATTACACATATCGGCATTGAGAAAAACATAAAAAAAAATAATGGCAGAAAGTACAAGGAAACTTGCCCTTATTTTCTTGGTTACTTTTGCCATTGTTATTCCATGCATTAAGGCTGGCATTGCTGAATATGATGATTTTCTCAAGGCACAAGCTGAGATGGCCCATGAAATTGCTCTTGAGTCCTTCGTTCCTAATCCCTTGAATGTTACATCTGAGCTCAATCTCCACGTTCATCTGTATGTACTCTCTACTTATTTTATTTTACTTAATTAACATTATATATACTAGTATATCAATAAACGTGTTTATCACTCTTTTTATTAAATATATATAAAAATAATAAAAATTAAATTAGTTTAAAATGACAAGTAAATTATAACTTAATTAAGAGGTCTTGGATTATCTATGTTATTTCTAATGATATTTTGACAATATAATTAGCTATCAGAATATCAAACTTGTTATAACAGTATAATCAAATTTTTGCATGAAAATCAAATATAAATATATGTATACAATGACTTATTTTTAGAAAACTGATTAAAGGCTGATTAATATTGTACAACTAGTATTTCCCTAATATTAAGAGAGGGTACCAATGAATTCATCTTATATTATTGTTTGAGAGTATGGGAAACACTAACCATCCCAAGCAGCATTTGTATTGTTCCTTTGAAATTTTTAACTCTCTAGAATCTTCCTAATTCTATGTTTAATTTCCCATATACTACTTAATTAATAAAAGATAGAGTAAAACCTATTAATCATAATACTGCAAGAAAATATGAGATTTCCCGTTATCTTAAAACTAAAACCATGGTCGGTGTATATAACTTCACTCCATCTCAATATATGAGGAAGACAATAGCTATTGGCCTAATAATTTCATACAATGACATACTAATAATTAATAATTCATATTGATTTTGATAGCTTGGCTTTCTTCAAGCAATAATGTACAAAAAATAGAATCACATACACAAGATGATAAGCTCTCCATACTTTTATAATGGACAATGACCATATATAACATTATTTTTTACACTATTGTATTATTATATTTTTTACAGTCACTTTCATTCATTTTATAACCTCAAATAAAAATTTAAAAAATAATCTAAAGTTTCTTAAATTACTACTAATGATATATAAAGTTACCTGGCTTTTGCTTACTTCAATAGATTAGTCCATAGGATCAACCCAAAAGGGAAAAGAAGTCATGTAGAAGATTACAATGTTCCAGCTGTTATTAACCAATACATCCATACCAAAAAAAAAAAAAATTAAATTAGTCTAGTGATTAATTTATTAGTATATTTAAATAAATATTGTAGGTTCGAATCTTGCTTTATACATACAGCAGCTTATTGGTTAGTGATAAACTCTTAAATAGAATTTCGAGTTGCGAAGATACTAATTAATCATTAACTTGTCGAACTAGAAGATACCGTAAGAAACCTAAACATATGCATACAAAAGCAAGTAAAGTGGATATTATATCTTATACTTCTCTAACATAGGAAACACCGTAATTGTCCATACCATATGGTAAGAAATTCTATATATCTTGCCCCAAAAGCATTATTACTATTATTATTTATCTATTCTGTGGGCATTGATGAATCCATGAAAAAAACAAAACCAATTTAATAAACATAAACCAGCCTTTCTTAACAATAATTCAGAGCATTAAAATGCAGAAAAAGAATTCTAGATCATTCCTACTGTTACGACCGGCCAATTTTTTAATATAACAAAATTTGTTTGGTTTGAGTCAACCTTCAATATCAATTTCAGAACTTCTAATTTTCTCTTTGTAAGGATGGAAATGAAATACATTTACAAAATGCTATTCATAGATTTTAATTTTTAAGGATAATTTATCTTTTATTATGGATTATTATATAATAAATCTAATTATATATACATATTTAGTGTAGGAAATATTTTTTATACTTTATTTGAATATAGTTTTATTGTAGATGAATTGAACTTTACACAATTAACTTATTGCATTATTCTACTTTGAGAAATTATTGCGTGATCCTATAGTAGTATAGTCCATTTAATGCGTACCCTAGAAAATTATTTTTGTGCAAACTTTAACGATGAATTAGATCTCATAAAATTCTCAAGTTAAAGATTAATTTATCACAAATCTGTATTTTATTTATGGGTTTATCTCTAGCTAATAAATTGATGCACACATAAAAAAAGATTCGAATTCTTGACACTTGTTAGAACAGACTAGTCAGTTAACTAATATCTCTAATTCTACCTCTAATTTTTTGAGAATATTAGTGTAATTACTACATTGCAAAATTATTATTATTTGTCTTTTTAAGAAAAGCACTAAATTAAAAATGAAATGGATTACCAACATATTTATCAACATAATGCTACCATCAATCCTAGTCAAGAACGAAAAAAATATTGAATTCCTTTTAATTATAGGATGTACTAATAATATGCCTACATATTCACTTTTGATTAGTAATAAACATGCTACAATCATATTATTATAACGAAAATATTTGGTAGCTAAAGAAAATCAGTCAAAAACAGTCATAATTTGCCTTATTTAGCATTCATTAATTGTTGGTCTTGTTTAACATTTATTAATTGTTGCAACAATTAATGGATGCTAAATAAGGCAAGTTATGGCTATTTTTGTTATAATAGGTTGATTTATTTGGTTCAAAGGACAAAGGTTTATTATGTGATTGTTGAGAATCTAGCGTACATTTAAAGTTCATCCGTACTTGATGAACCTTAACAAGAACCACATTCAAAACTTATAAAACTTTGGAATTAAATAATCATTGAATGCATTAACACAACTTAAGTCTGTCCTTTAATTTTCCTTGTGATGAACGTTTCCTTGTGTTTAACTCCAACCTTGTATGTAGCAATAAACACAAAAACATAATAAGGACAAAACCAAATATATGTGTTAGTTGTGTCCTATAAAGAACACACATTCCTCACATATTGCATAAAGTCAAGAACATTGTTAGAGGAAGAACACTTATAGTGCAAGAAATAGCAATGGCAATGGAGAATGATGAAGTGAGATTGAGAAAAAGAAGAAGAAGAGTGTGTGAAGAAGAAGGTGAGCTCCAAGAAGCAAGGTATATCAAGAAGAAGAAGAAGCAGCCGCAGCCGCAGCAGCACGAACATTCTAATGTGA
Source organism: Arachis ipaensis (assembly GCF_000816755.2). Classification (NCBI taxonomy): domain Eukaryota; kingdom Viridiplantae; phylum Streptophyta; class Magnoliopsida; order Fabales; family Fabaceae; genus Arachis; species Arachis ipaensis. Next base: position 126,652,698 of record NC_029788.2, read on the forward strand.
TCACTACTAAGAGAAGTTCAAAATTTCGTGGGGTTAGCAGGTGATTAGAAATAAATTAAACTGAGTTTGATTATGAAATTAAAAAAAAAATTTGTTTGTTCTGTTTGATTTTCTAATCCAATTAGTTAAAATTGTAATCAAACAGACATAGATGGACGGGTAGGTTTGAGGCTCATTTATGGGACAAGCTTTCTTGGAATGTAACTCAAAAAAAGAAAGGGAAGCAAGGTACACAACACACTTCTTATTTATTTATTTTTTCCTTTTATTCATTGATTTATTTGTTTGATGCTAACTGATTCATGTGTTTTGATTTTCATCTTGTTACATTTTGGAACATGGAATGGAACTGGACAATGGTGCTAGCAGTTTATCTTGGTGAGTGTTGTCATATAGTAATGAAAGCCAAGATTTTAGTTCAATCACTGTTGTTAATTAGCCAAGATTTTAGTTCAATCACTGTTGTTAATTAATTGTAAGATAACAATTTTATAATATTTCTCAAATATCATAGGTGCTTATGATGAAGAAGAATCTGCTGCCAGAGCATATGATTTAGCAGCACTTAAGTATTGGGGAACATCAACTTTTACTAATTTTCCGGTATGATATGATAGTAATATAATGGTTTGCATCTTTGCTTAGATTCAATAATTTATCTAATGCTTTCTTGTATTATAATTCTAACAGTTATCAGATTATGAGAAAGAGCTAGAAATAATGCAGACTATGACCAAAGAAGAGTACTTGGCAACTTTAAGGAGGTATAAGAAATTGTGATCCTATAATATGGGACATTTGGATTATTAGATCTTCATTACATTATCCTAAGCTTTTTCTTTTCCCTTTTAATAATTATTGCAGGAAGAGTAGTGGCTTCTCAAGAGGTGTATCAAAGTATAGGGGTGTTGCAAGGTGAGATACTACTAAGTCTTTTTGAACACAACACAAAATTGTATCTGCTTTTAAGGTTGTTGGTGATGAAGATGAATCACTAATGCTTTGTCAATGTTCTGCAGGCATCATCAGAATGGAAGATGGGAAGCAAGGATAGGAAGAGTTTTTGGAAACAAATATCTTTACCTTGGAACCTACAGTAAGTTAAAATCAACAAAAGTCAATAAATAAATGTTCAATCTGGTCAATCAAAATTGTGCTTTAGTCTCTTAAATTTTTAAAATTTACTACTTAATTTGTAAAGTTATGTTCTGTAAACCATTTTAATTTCAAGTCTAAATAGTTAAAATTAAAATTCTAAGAACTACAAAAGAAGCACATTTGCAATTTCAAGACCATATTAAACCATCCCTCTAAAAAGAAAGAAAAGATATAGTTATGCTTTTTGTTTCTACTCCTTCAATTTAGTTCCTGTGAATGACATTTTGTTATTGTTAACTAATGCAGGCACACAAGAGGAAGCAGCACGAGCCTATGACATAGCAGCAATTGAGTACAGAGGAATTAATGCTGTCACCAACTTTGATTTAAGTAATTACATTACATGGTTGAAGCCTTCACACCAAAACTCCCAAGACCCTAAACCTGAAACAGAAGTAGTACTAAACTCTCAAGCACTCACTTCTCCATCCAACTATGCTCCAAATCCAATACAACATTCAAAACCATTGCCCTTTGACAATACCTCTTTCATCAGTCTTGATCACCTGAATTACCCTGAAAATCAAGAAGTCTTTGATAACAAAATGTATCGATTTTCGAGCAGCAAGTCGTCTTCTCCCACGGCTCTTGGCCTTCTCTTTCGCTCTTCGCTGTTTAGGGAATTGGTTGAAAAGAACTCAAACAATGCATGTGGAGATGAACTTGATGAGGAAGTCACAAAAGATCAACAACAAAACGTAGCCAGTGATGATGAACTGGGTGGGATCTTCTGTGATGGCAGTGACAGCATTTCATTTTTCTATGATCCAAACACAAGCGGCTTAGAACTGCAAGAAAGCGATCTCTACTCAATTCTTTGAACAGAGATGTGTAGTTATATTGACAATAATGTAAAATTTGATGGGGCATATCAATTTTGTTCTATGCATGTTTCCATATCTCAATAGCTTTAAATTTTACAACAGATGTTAATGATAACTACTAAAAGAAATTAAAAAGCATTATTGACAAGGTATATGAAGATGCAATAATTCAGAGTTAACAAGATCCTATTTGTTGTTATATATGTGAGCCATCAACATATATAGAACGGGTTAACTGTAGGAAATCAATATACTAATTACTTCAACACACCTTAACTGTGGTTAATTGGGCATTCTTAAAATCATCTGATCCAAACTTCTTTTACAATCAAAGCACCAGAATTCTACAAATCAATATACTAATTACTTCAACACACCTTAACTGTCTTGAATAAGCATAAGCATGAGAGAAAGTATGCAAAGGGAACGGATTATTGTATGCAAAGAACACAAAGTATGGCTTTTCTTATTTCAAAAATAGAAAAATCAAAATAAATATATAACACTCTATATTTATATTTTTATCTTGTCTACTTTTATTTGGCTTTACATATAGCTGACTCTTACATAAGAGAAACACAGTAACTTTAAATACAAACACAAATGAAAATAATCTAAGATTACACACATAAAAAAACCAACATTTGTGACTTAAAAGATCTTTTCCAGCAACCTAAAAACATCTATGGCGAAAGCATTTCCGAGTGCTAACCCAGCAACAAGGCCACCCCCATATCCAATTAGAATTACCATCCAATACAATTCAAAGAAAGATCCCGACTCAGAATCTTGATCGCCATCAGGTTTTTGCAATGGAAGCTTAGGATGGTCTTCACATTTCTTCAACAAACGAATCCCGCACAAATCCTTGTTTCCCTCAAATGAATTATCATCAAATGTTAAAAATTGCCCATTTTCTGGGATTGGACCTGAGAGATTGTTGAAAGACACATTGAAGAAATCCAAGAAGGTTAGCCCTGTGAGTTGTTGAGGAATATTTCCTGACAGGCTATTGAGAGAAAGGTCCAACACTTCAAGATTTGAAAGCTTTCCGAAGGAAGATGGGATACTGCCAGTAAACATGTTATTGGACAAATTGAGCACAACAAGCCTATTCAAACTTCCCATGATATCCGGAATCTCACCATAAATTTTGTTACTTGAAAGATCAATGGCTACCATATGATGAAGGTATTGACCCCCAAGATAATCCATGACAACTCCTTTATTGGACATTGAAAATGAAGACAAATCAATATCTAGAAACAGATTCCCACTGTAATTAATCTCGTCCTTGAACTCCAGTTGTCTTTTGTTGGATATGATCATGGATTTGAAACACATGATTATTTCTGATGTTAATTTCATTGAGAAACCATTTTGAGAAAGATCCATGATTCGAAGCTGGGGAAATGTGTATTTCAATGGACACATTATAGCTCCGTGAAATTCATTATCACGTAAAGAAACAACCTTCAACTTAGGAAGAGATCCTAACCAGAAAGGAAATGAGTCATTGAAATGGTTATGGCTCACAGCAAGAACCTCTAGCATTCTGCAATTGACAAGTGCTCTTGGTAATTGACCATACAACTTGTTAGAACTAAAATCAATCAACTGAAGGGCATTTCCTTTCACATAAGTTTGAGGAATATTGCCAGTCAGTTTGTTTCCTGCGAGCGACAAATATTGAAGAGATTGACTAAAGCTTCCTAAACATGATGGAATCATGCCAACTAAATTGTTGGAAGATAAATCAAGATACACAAGTGACTGCAGGTTGCAAATAAAGGGGGATATTTCTCCCATCAATAGGTTGTTGGAAAGTTCCAAAGTCTGAAGAGTTGTTTTGTTCCATAACCAACTCGGTATTGTCTTTATGCTGTTGTCTGATATGAAAAGATCAGTCAACTCTTGCAAGTGTTGTATAAAATTGGGAAAATGAACAAAGTTGCATGAACTTAAAATCAAAGATTGAATTTGAGAAGGAAATGTTATGTTGGAAGTGTTCTTCCCTTCAAGAAAATACAATTTGTTGCCTCCGCCTAAACCAAGAATAGTAAGCTTTTGGAGCTTTGAAAGCATGTCAAGCTCGATCTGGCCTTCCAACAAATTACCAGATAGATCGAGAACTGTAAGATGTTCTAACCTGAAGAAGAAATATGGAATTTCACCTTGAAGATTATTTCGAGAAAGATCCAAGAAACTTAAAGTGGTTAGATTCATTATCCAAGTTGGAACTTCCCCAGCTAAATTGCACCAACCCAATCCTAACGTTTGAATTGGAGGAAGGATCGTCACATTGACATCCCTATTTTGTGAGAACAAGGACAATTTGTTGAAAGACAATTCAAGAACATTAAGCATCTTTAGCTTCAAAAACATGTCAAGTGTTAGGCGGCCGTCGAACAAATTAGAAGCTAGATGTAAAGTTACAAGATTCTCTAGTCCAAAAAGAGAGCGAGGGATTTCACCATGAAAGCTATTATCTTCAAGATTCAAGTAAGCCAAATTTGTCAGGTTTCCAATGGATGCAGGTAATGTGCCCTGCAGATTTTGGTTTTCCGCAAAATTCAAAGATGTTAAGTTTGCAAGAGAGAATATTCCGATAGGAAACTCACCATATAGTTCACATTGGCTAAAAGAGAGTTTTTGCAGAGATGTAAGGTTTGTGAGCGTGTGTGGTAAAGATGATGAAATGGTGACAAAATCAAGGCAAAGTTGTTCAAGTCTTGTTGAGTTTTGAATTAAGCTTCGCAGAGTGGATTCCTTGAGTTGTAAACGGTTGATAAATGGATTATCAAGCTGTTCAATATAGATGCGAAGATCAAGGGACAACAAGTTGGACAAATGGGAAATTTGAGTTGGGACTTCACCTGACAATGTGGTTTCACCCACTTGAGAAAGATTCAAATGCCTCAGTTGTGACAAGTGACCTATCCTTGCTGGAATTTGCGAGTGATTGAAGTCATTGTCAGAAAGATCAAGGCTTTGAAGATGCACAAGTGAGAAAAGGGTGCTATTGGCATCCATGGAACCATAGAGCTGGCTGCTACTAAGATCAATGGAAATGACATGACCTGTGAGCTCATCGCATTCAATGCCATCCCACAAGCAGCAATCTGTGGTTGGAATCCAAGAAAGAGTTTTAGGATAACTGAAAGGATTATAGGAAGCATACTTACTTATGATGAAGCTTTGTTTAAAGCTCAGCAAGGCATTGCTTTCATGCTGATGGCACTCATGATGATGAGTAGTAGTTGAATCATTCAAAGATAAACAGTTTGTGAATAGGGAGGATGAGAAGAGAAGAAGAAACTGTGTGGACAAAGCAAGAGAACACAACAACCCCATTAGTGTCATTTGTATAGAAGTAGATTTCAATGGATGAAATGTTTGGAACACTCTAATCGGTTTTTATAGTGAAGCAGTGATGGTGATACTATCTAATAGACATGAAGCAAGTAACGTTACATGCATTTGTATTATTCCGAGTGTTATTATGGCTGCTTCAGCAGACTTTTCAAATCACATACTGGCCTACACATCCGTGCTTCTTGGTTTAGAATAATTTGCATAATATGGCCAATCATGTCATTTTAATTTTCCCAAGATTTTTTCATACTTACTTTGAGTATCCCTTTATTAGAGGCAATTTTATTCGGGCATTTGAGATCCCATACATAGGGGCATGGTTCTTCTAGCCCCAGCTCTTTGTATATAACACTGGTTAAGGAAAATATGTATTATTAACTTCAACCATGTACATATATTGATTTCTGTGTACTTAGTTTTGTTTCTGACTTTGTTATGCAGAGTAGCCTCTCTGCTTCATTACATACCTTCCACAAACTGAACTATCTTGGTCTCTTGTTGCTACTTCATAGTGAAGTTCTTTGATAGTATATTTTTGTCATTACTATTTGACTTTGTTAACAACTTGCATTGACGTCTTTCATGCTTAATTTTCTCGTTATCTTTTATCTTTCATTATCACCACAAACTTCCTTGTTTTAGGTGTTCTAAGTAATAACAGTTGCATAAGTGACATGGATGTATTATTCCTAATTCCAATAGTGATGATAAATCATACTCATGAGAGTGTTCTAAGAAAGCTATTGATTGTGGCGGCTTCTGCAGACCCTTTCAAAGTTCAAAGCACATGCAGGAAGTCTGAGATATTCATGTAATTTTTCCATACTTAGCTTCTAAAATGGTGCTATTGAATGTAACTGCTGCATCTACAAACCTCTGTGCTTGGTTATCCTCCACAAACTTAACTCTCTCTTTGTCACACTCAAGGTTTTGACATCTTTGTCTCTAATATTTTAGTTTGCTAACTTGCATTCTATAGTTATACTTAATCTTCTCTCTTTAATTTGTTTCATATCATTTACTCCATCAAGTAAACTTACTTTGGCTTATATAAGAAGAGAGTTCAGATTTTTTTGGTGCTTTAATTTTAATATTATCAAAGGGAAATAACATCTTTTTAGAATAATATGAGAAATATGTCTGAGAAATTTTACGGTAGATTTATAAATTTTTGAAAAAAATATCAAATAAGTTCTTAAAGAATTGAAATATCGGATTTATAGATTTGGAAAAAAATTACTATGCTAAACACGATAATTATTTGTGAGAGACATATAAAATCCACCTTTACAATTCTCAAGGGATTTGGTGCAAGTCTTTTACAAATTTCCTCAGGAACTTATTTGATACTTTTTATTTCTTAAAGACCTTCAACTCTATTCCAAAAATTTTTTAAACTATTTGTTTTATTACTTTCAATTCTCTTCTTTTTTATCAGCAACATATTATGATATATATTATTGTAAAAAAATTATTTTAGATATGGGTTGGTTTGAGGTTTATTTACTTATTTTTCTTCTTTTTTTTTAAAAAAAATTCCTTTCATTTATATGGTCCTTTTTGCCAACTGATGTGTTTTAAAATCGGAAAGTTTTTTCAAGTATTTATGAGAGGAAAAGTAACTACCATACCTAATGCATAATATAAAAGACTATCAACTATAAAAGTAGCTCGTAACACAAATATGCATGAGTTGTGTTTTCTTAGGATAAATCACCCAAACATGCTTTCCAATCAAACGAATAAAAATTGCTTCTTTGATTAAAAGTACTTGTCCTGTTTTGTATAAGCACATAGAGTACTGAGAAAAGAAAAGTGTGCTTCAAACGTAGAAACTCATCAAGGGATGCTTCTACTATGAATGAACAAAGCAGAAAATCATCAATGATACTTAACTACTAAATTATTCTATGAAATTAACATGACCAATACCATAAAACTTGAAACCTGAGCAAAAGTCTCAGGTCTCAAGACTTAAAGTGGAGCACTCGAATATGACTTGTATACTAATGCGTATAATCAAACAAAAATTAAAGAAAAACAAGTATACAATAATAATACAAAGAACTCAATATATGATTTTCTTATTTTAATGATAGAGAAAGCAGCATACCATATTTATCTTTTATTTGCATGTTACCAACTTGCATAAGACAAATGCAATCACTTCAAATGTAAGCACATAAATGAAAAGACCAAAATCTAAACTTGTGAGTTAAAAGATCTTTTTCAAAACCTAAAAACATCTCCTGGAAAAGCATTTTCCAGTGCTAATCCAGAAACAAGGCCACCCATATCCAATTAAAATGACCATTCAATCTATCTATCCATATATTAGTAATATATTAAAGAAAAATTAAAAATAGCTTTCAAATTCATTCTTGCCTCCTAAGTTTTTAACATGATGGCACTTCAGCTTAAATGGTTTTAGATCCATTATTAACTTTTTACTCTTTTTTTCTCATATGTCTCATACTCTCATTATTTATTTTTTACACCTTAACGTCCAATTAAATTTATCAAACGTTACAAAGAATAAAACCAATGTCAATTCCACCTTAAGGTCCCATTCAAATTATGAAACATTATACCTAATAAAGGCCCCACTAAAATTAATATAAATTTTATCTTAAGTTCTCATTAAAATTATAAAACGTTACGGCTAACAAAATTCAATGTACAAAAAAAATTAATTTATTCTTAAGATGCCACTAAAATAATCAAATGTTATAAGAAATAAAAAATAAACATATAAATTCTTTTAAGCTTCCACTAAAATTAGAATAACTAATCTATTTTAAATGTAATCAATTGTAATATTAGTTTTAAATG
>NC_029788.2:126661066-126700056 GCF_000816755.2 Arachis ipaensis
TAGATGGGTTTTTAAATATAATTAAAAATAACATAATTATATATTATATAATCAGATATTACAACGGTAATTACAACGTCCACTTTAACGGTCACAAATAATAAAGAACAATATAAATATATGTACATCTAAATACATATTTTTAATTTTTATATGTAATCAGATATTACAACGGTAACTATAACAGTCACTTTAACCACAACTAGAAAATTGTTTAATACAGAACGATTTACAGACAGATTTAGTCTTTATTACAGACGAATTTTTGGTTACCGACGGATTTTGTCCCTCTGTAAAAGCCTCATCGAAAATTATTTACCAACGGATTTTTTCGTCGGAAAATTACCGACGAATTTTTACCAGTTACCGATAGTAAATTCTCTCATCCATTCCCTGAAACATCGAACTTTTCAACGGATTTTCTGACGAATTTTTGTCTGTAATTACAGACAGATTTTTCGATGGATTTTCCGTCAGAATCCGTCGGTAATTAGCAACAGATTTTTCGACAGATTTTCTGTCGGTAATTGGAGCCTTGGAAAACCACTCCAAACTCTGAATACAGACAGAAAATCCGTCTGTAAATCTGTCAGTAAGGTAAAATAGATTTTTTTTAGATTTTTTCATTACAAAATAAACCTGTTTTCATACAAAATAAATATACATTTAATAAATATAAATTTTTATCTAATTTGTATTCGAATATTTATAGTATTTTAAAAAAATAAACAAATTCATCGTATTATCAAACTAAAAGAAAAGTACTATAAACAAGCAAGTCAATATAATTCAAAATATAAACAAAGTGTATTGATAAATCAACTATAATCCTCAGTGTATTGTCTAACCGTACTAAATTTATCAGCTATAATTCATAACATTGTATTATATGAGAAAAATTACATTATGCAAATCTCTACAAGCCAATCAACCAGTATCCCGCATATGCTTTGAGTAATGTCGTGTTGCTTTATATCTCTTAATGCAATTGGAAAAGGGCTACACTTCTTGTCTAATATTTCAAAGTACTGCATGTCAGAAAAAGTACTTGAAAAAATGTCAATAGTAAAAGTTATTCACTTTGTTATGGCACAAAAAACTCATTACTCAACATTATAATGAAAATTATGTCAATTGAATGCATAAGAACTAACCATGATCAGTACAATATGAAAATATTTCAATATATAATTTATTAACTCTCAGAAATAAAAAACCAAACAAACAAGTTTTGTGGAAAGAAAAGGCCAATGAGCACACTTGTTTAGCTCTGTGCCGTAAACATAACTGCAGCATTAATATAAAGAACAAGCCAATCTAGTAAAAAACCAGGAACCAAAGTATTCAAAACCAGGTTGTTTAGATTGATAATTGAAGAAAACTATATCTTGGATTGTTCTACCCAAGCACCCAATATTACAGAAGGCTAAGAGTACCAACCATTTCTTTGAATCATCATACTTTAAGGTGCTGGGGATTGAAACACGAGCAGAATCAACATTCCTTAACGAGCCACCCCTGACACTCCATTCAATCTGCACAGAAGCAATTTTAGGTGCTCGTGCTTCTTGCCACCAGTTGTGGGGTGCTTCCAGCAGCTTAAAGGGACCATATGAATTAACTAATTTGCCATGAAATGAAACTAGTAAATCAGTTCTCAATTCAAAAGTTGAAAATACAAAAATCTGGCCTTCTATATATTTTAATTCATGGACTTCCAACAAAAATTTTTAGAAGTTGTAAAATCAATTTCTAGGACTAGGACTAGGAACAATTCTAATATACAATGCAAGGAGTAATGATTTCCATAGATCCCAACTAAGAACAATTAAGCTATTTTTAATCAGCCAATAAGCTATACAATGCATCAGTAGAAATGGGGCAACCCACTTTAGAGAAATTTAACAAAAGAATAAGGAGAGAACAAGAACATCACTTTCATATAATATTATATAGAGAGAAAGAGTGAAGAGCGAGAGAGACAGACCAAAAAAAAATAAACGTAGAAAGAACAAAGAAGCACCGTAAAATATATCTTAAAATAATAAATGAATCAGAAAGAATATATTCAACTACCTTCTGATGTAAGCCAGCCATTTTAGCTACCATTTGAGCTGCCTCACTTCATACTCTAAGAATATGCTAGTAGCAATAAGCTTTTGGCTACAAGAGAGTCGCATCCTGAAGAATAATGCACGTATATTAGCTGGGCAATGTTGTAATAAATACAAGAATAACCGGGTTGTTAAGCAGAATGCATAGTCCCCACCGACATCCCAATTTTCCATCCCATTTACTGTTTCTCACTGTTGTTTAGAGTTTCTTAGGTAGATCATATGTCTTTTTAAGAAACTTAGAGGCTATTTCATCGTTTCTATAGCATAGAACACGTAATAACGTGTTTGGTTCAGATGGATACCACTGGCCAGAAGTTGGAGGTAATGGAAGCCTAGACCTTGCAGAGGATTTATATGTCTCCAGGGTTACTCGTCTAAACCGCTCTATAATGGTCTCTGTGTCAGTTCTGAAAAGGGGAAGGATAGATCTCACAGTAATTGAAAACTTATCTATTAATTCAGAAGGCAAGCCATCCCCATTTGCCCAAAATAGTTCCTTAAGAAATTTGAAATCATCCTCGATGATCTAAGAGTCCTTCCGGGAAGAAGCACGGGATGGACCACCAGCAAGCAATACAAGCAAGAATCCATCAAAGGACTAGGACTAGGAACAATTCTAATATATAGAACTGGTTAACTGTAGGAAATTAATATAGAACGGGTTAACTGTAGGAAATCAATATACTAATTAATTACTTCAACACACCTTAACTGTGGTTAATTGGGCATTCTTAAAATCATGTTTATGAATAATGTATAGATGGATATGTTAACCTTTCATACTCAATGGTAATTGCTCTCTTTTTTTCAAGACTATGGTTTTGTTCTCTTAATGGGTTGTTCTGTGCTCCCTATGATAATAGAGATTATTGTCCCTATGGGGTGTTCTTGTAATTTCATTTCTTATTCTGCTTCAATTCCTATGACAAAAATTAGTGCTCTTACTATGAAAAAGAGAGAGATTGATCATCATTACTTCTCCTTCCTTCTATGGTGTTGTTGACTTTTCATCTTGAAATAGAAGAGAAAAAAGAAATTTCCTGTTTTTGTTAGTAACTTTTTCAAATGAAAAGATTTAGACTATGGATGGTTGTAATTTTAGTTTTGTTTGGAAATCTCATTTTTGTTATTACTGTTGGTCCAATTGATCTACTTATAATATTTTTCATATCAATGAATACTTGTTTTTTTGAAAGAAAGACTTGCTTCTTTTTACATTTTACAAAACATGCTGTCATGAATAAGCATAAGCATAAGAGAAAGTATGTAAGGGGAATGGATTATTGTATGCAAAGAACACAAAGTATGGCTTTTCTTATTTCAAAAATAGAAAAATCAAAATAAATATATAACACACTTTATTTATATTTTTATCATGTCTACATTTATTTGGATTTACACATAGCTGACTCTTACATAAGAGAAACACAATAACTTCAAATACAAACACAAAAATAGAAATAATCTAAGATTACACACATGAAAAGACCAACATATAGACTTTTGACTTAAAAGATCTTTTTCAGCAACCTAAAAACATCTATGGCGAAAGCATTTCCCAGTGCTAACCCAGCAACAAGGCCACCCCCATATCCAATTAGAATTACCATCCAATACAATTCAAAGAAAGATCCTGACTCAGAATCTTGATCGCCATCAGGTTTTTGCAATGGAAGCTTAGGATGATCTTCACATTTCTTCAACAACCGAATCCCGCACAAATCTTTGTTTCCCTTAAATGAATTATCATCAAATGTTGAAAGTTGCCCATTTTCTGGGATTGGACCTGAGAGATTGTTGAAAGACACATTGAAGAAATCCAAGAAGTTTAGCCCTGTGAGTTGTTGAGGAATATTTCCTGACAGGCTATTGAGAGAAAGGTCCAACACTTCAAGACTTGAAAGCTTTCCGAAGGAAGATGGGATGCTGCCAGTAAACATGTTATTGGACAAGTTGAGCACCACAAGACCATTCAAACTTCCCATGGTATCTGGAATCTCACCATAAATTTTGTTACATGAAAGATCAATGGCTACCATGTGACGAAGGTATTGACCCCCAAGATAATCCATGACAACTCCTTTGTTGGACATTGAAAATAAAAACGAATCAAGATCTACAACCTCATCCCCAATGAAAATCTCGTCCTTGAAATCCATAAGTCTTTTGTTGGATATGATCATCGATTTGAAGCACATGATTATTTCTGATGTTAATTTCATTGAGAAACCATTTTGAGAAAGATCAATGATTCGAAGATGGGGAAATGTGTATTTCAATGGACACATGATAGCTCCGTGAAATTGATTATCACGTAAAGAAACAACCTTTAACTTAGGAAGAGATCCCAACCAGAAAGGAAATGAGTCATTGAAATGGTTATGTCTCACATCAAGAAACTCTAGCATTCTGCAATTGACAAGTGCTCTTGGTAATTGACCGTACAACTTGTTAGAACTAAAATCGATAAACCGAAGGACATTTCTTTTCACATAAATTTGAGGAATATTGCCTGTCAATTTGTTTCCTGAGACATTCAAAAGTTGAAGGGATTGGCTAAAGCTTCCCAAACATGATGGAATCATGCCAACTAAATTGTTGGAAGATAAATCAAGTACCACAAGTGACTGCAGGTTGCATATGGAGGGGAATATTTCTCCCATCAATAGGTTGTTGGAAATATCCAAACTCTGAAGAGTTGTTTTGTTCCATAACCAACTCGGTATTGTCTTTATGCTGTTGTCTGATATGAAAAGATAAGTCAACTCTTGCAAGTGTTGTATAAAATTGGGAAAATGAACTAAGTTGCATGAACCTAAAGTCAAAGTTTGAATTTGAGAAGGAAATGTTACGTTGAAAGTGTTCTTCCCCTCAAGAAAAGACAACTTGTTGCCTCCGCCTAAACTAAGTGTAGTAAGCTTTTTGAGCTTTGAAAGCATTTCAAGCTCGATCTGTCCTTCCAACACATTACCAGCTAGATCAAGACCTGTAAGATTCTCCAACATGAAGAGGAAATATGGAATTTCACCTTGAAGTTTATTTTGAGAAAGATCCAAGTGATATAAAGAGGTTAGATTCATCATCCAAGTTGGAACTTCCCCAGCTAAATTGCACTCACTCAATCCTAACCATTGAATTGGAGGAAGGGTTGTCACATTGACATCCCTGTTTTGTGAGAACAAGGACAATTTGTTGACAGACAAGTCAAGATTATTAAGCATCTTTAACTTCAAAATCATGTCAAGTGCTAGTTCGCCTTCAAAAAAATTAAACGACAGCGACAAAAATTTAAGATTCTTAAGTCGAAAAAGAGACCGAGGGATTTCACCATGAAAGCTATTATCTCCAAGAACCAATTGAGCTAAATTGGTCAGGTTTCCAATGGATGCAGGTAATGTACCCTGCAGATTTTGGTTTTCCCCAAAATTCAAGATTGTTATGTTTGGGAGATGGAATATTCCGACTGGAAACTCACCATATAGTTCACATCGGCGAAAAGAAAGCATTTGCAAAGACGTAAGGTTTGTGAGAGTATGAGGTAAAGATGATGAAATGGTCACAAAATTCAGACGAAGGTGTTCAAGTCTAGTCGAGTTTTGGGTTAAGCTTGTAAGAGTGGATGCCTTGAGTTGCAAATGGTTGATTAGATTATATGGAAGCGGCTGAAGAGTATAGCTGCGAAGATCAAGGGACAACAAGTTGGATAATTGTGAAACTTGAGGTGGAACTTCACCAGAGAATGTGTTTTCATTGCCATGAGAAAGATTCAGATATCTTAGTTGTGAAAGCTCACCTATCTTGGCAGGAATTTGAGAGTGATTAAAGTCATTGTCAGAAAGATCAAGGCTTTGAAGGTGCACAAGTGAGAAAAGGGTGCTATTGGGATCCATGAAACCATAGAGTTGGCTGCTTCCAAGATCAATGCCGATCACATGACCTGTGAGCTCATTGCATTCAATGCCATCCCAGGAGCAGCAATCTGTGGTTGGAATCCAAGAAAGAGTTTTAGGATAACTGAAAGGATTGTAAGAAGCAGACTTACTTATGATGAAGGTTTTTTTAAAGCTGAGCAAGGCATTGTTTTCATGTTGATGGCACTCATGATGATGAGTTGTAGTTGAATCATTCAAAGTAAAACAGTTTGTGAAGAGGGAAGATGAGAAGAGAAGAAGAAACTGTATGGAGAAAGTAAGAGAACATAAGAACCCCATTATTGTGATCGTATAGCAGTAGGTTTCAATGGATGGAATGTTTGGGACACTCTAATGGGTTTTTATAGTGAAGCAGTGATGGTGATGCTAAATTCCAATAGACAATAGTGATGATAAGGCATACTCATAAGTGCCTTTCCGCAGACCCTTTCAAAGTTCAAAGCATATGCAGAGAAATTCTATCGATAGACTTAATTTTTTCTCTTTAATTTGTTTCATATCATTGACTCTAAGTAAACTTACTGTGGCTTATATAGGAAGAGAGTTCAGATATCTTTGCATTGATGCTTTAATTTTAATATTATCTAAGGGAAATAAAATAACTTTTTCTTAGAATAATAGAAAACATTTGTCTTTAACACGATTTATCATTTTGTGAGGGACATATAAAGTCCACCATTACCATTCTGTAGGGTTTTGATACAAGTCCATTACACAATTTTCTCAAAAATTATTTGACACTTGTGTAGTGCTTCTTACGCTACTTGCAACAGTTCTGGATTATGAAAAGCAGCTAGAAATATTGGCGTGCATTTTGAGCAAGAAAAAATATGGCCCTTCATGTCATTTTCAAAATTATTATGTAAAATATAGAAAATAAAAATGAATTAAGCAGTTATTGAGTCGTAAAGAACTGAATAAAGCTTAGCAAAGACCAATTATCATGTATCTTAAGAACACAGTACATGACCATGAAAACAGCACAATAAATCAGTGTAAAGAGAGAGGGAAAGGGAGGTGTGCTTGAAGCATACAAACCAAGAGATGCTTTTACTATGAATACCATTTTTTCTAGCTTGCACCAAAGAACAAATGAAGGAAAAAAGCAGAAAAGAATCAACCAATATACTGCATCATTTTAAAAAGAAACTCTCTTAGCAAATGTTTTTTACTTTGATGTTTCTCTTAGGAAAAAATGCTTTTACTTTGATGTTTTTTACTGCATCATTATAGTCTAATGCTTAACTTCAACTCCTATTTTATTCGAAAGTGTATCTCTAGCAATGTAATACTTAGCTTAATTGAAATTAAATTAAATGAAATTTGCTTATGAAATTTAAATTAGAACTTAAGCACCAACTAGGATGGTGTTTTGATAATTTTTGCGTGCATCTTGGGCAAGAGAAGAAAAATACTGATAGTGCTTTCTGGTTTTGATTAATTGGAATAATGTGATCATTCATTTCACTTTACGACTCTAAGATTTTTCTAAATTGGTGATGCTAAATTCCAATTGACAATAGTAATGATCAATCATACACATCCCTCCTTATAGGTCCACTTCTAGTTGAATTATTGATCAATTTCTCTAAACTAATTGAAGTGCTGCCTTCGGTACCATTAAAAAATTTTGTGCATATAATGGAGCATGTCACATTATTAGTCAACGCCATTTGTCATGCTAATGGACCACTAAACAATGCTAGTTGACTACAAAATAAAATTACTTCCTAAATAATTTCAGGTCTGAAACTAAAATTTTAAAATTCTGAGAAGTACAGAAGAAACACATCTGCAATTTTGTTAAAACCAAATTCAACCAACCTCTAAATATTTTGTTAACTAATGCATGCACACAAGTGGAAGCTGCTCGAGCCTATGACATAGCAGCAATTGAGAGCAGAAGAATTAATGCTGTAACCAACTGTGATTAAGTGATTACTTAAGTTATATTGACAATAATGTAAAATATGATGGACATATGGATTTTGTTCTATGTTTCCATATCTCAATAGCTTTAAAATCTACAACAGATATTAAAGATAATTGCTAAAATTAAAGAAAAATCATCGTTCACAAAAGTATATGAATATACAGTAATTCACCGTTAACAAGATCCTATTTTGTTGTTATATTTGAACCATTAACATATATAAAACAGATTAAACATTGTTAATTGTGCTTTCTTAAAAGTTAAGAATCATCTGATCCAAACTTCCTTTACAATCAGAAGCACAAAAAAACTCAGCAAGTTCCTTTTCCATGTTACATAACTTCAGTTAAATAACCCAAAAAACATGTTATGTATACTATGTAGACCTTTGCTTCGTTGCAGTTACTTCTCTACACAATATGGTAACTTCCCATACTTATTAGTAACCGCTCTCTATTTTTCATGTGTCTGAGACTATGGTTCTGTAAACTTGACAGGTTGTTCTGTGCTTGCTTTGATAGAGATTATTGTCCTTATTTATGGGGGGTTTTTGTAATTTCATTTCTTGCTCTCCATTCGATTCTCATGAGAAAAATAAAGATCAGTGCTCTTACTATGAAGAAGAGAGTGATTGATCATCATTGATCATCATTGCTTCTTCAGTTCTTCTTCTTTCTATATTTTTGTTAGTATATTTTTCCATAAAAAAATTGGTTAGTTTTCTGTATTTCTATATTAGCTTTTTTTTTTCTTTCTCTATAATATAATGCTGGCTGTAATTTAGTTTTTCTAAGAAAATATCATTTTTGTTATTATTGTTTGCTCAATTGATCCTACTTATAATTAGATTCAAATTAATGATTTTTTTTTTTTTGAAAAAATTGCTTTGCTTTACTTTTTACAGTTATCCTATCTTGCATGGGCATAATCAAAAGATTGAGTATACAAAGTACAAACAGAAAAAGAAAAAGAAAAATAGACATATAAATATATAACACACTATATACTTTTACTTTATCTACTTTATTTGGAATTACACATGGCCCACTCTTACATGAGATGAACACAATAACTTCAAATGAAAACACACAAATAAAAATGATCTAACATTACACAGATGAAAATAACAAAATCTAGACTTGTGATTTAAAAGATCCTTTTCAGCAACCTATAAACATCTACAGCAAAAGCATTTCCCAGTGCTAACCCAGCAAGAAGGCCACCCCCATATCCAATTAGAATTACCATCCAATTAGATTTAAAGAAAGATCCTGATTCAAAGTCTTGATTACCCTCAGGTGTTGGTAGTGGAGGCATCGAATGATCTTTGCATTTCTTCACCAATTGAATCCCGCACAAATCATTGTTTCCCTTAAATGAATTATCATCAAATGTGGAAAGTTGCCCACTTTCTGGTATTGGACCTGAGAGATTGTTGAAAGACACATTGAAGAAATCCAAGAAGGTTAGCCCTGTGAGTTGTTGAGGAATATTCCCTGACAAGTTATTGAGAGAAAGGTCCAGCACTTCAAGATTTGAAAGCTTTCCGAAGGAAGATGGGATGCTGCCAGTAAACATGTTATTGGACAAGTTGAGCACAACAAGACCATTCAAACTTCCCATGGTATCTGGAATCTCACCATAAATTTTGTTACATGAAAGATCAACGGCTACCATGTGATGAAGGTATTGAACCCCAAGATAATCCATGACAACTCCTTTGTTGGACATTGAAAATGAAAGCAACTCAATATCAATCAAAGAATGTTGCAAATAATAAACGTCGTCTTTGAAATGTGCTGGATCACTTGTGTTGGAAAGTGTCATCGATCTGAAATTCTTGATTATTTCTGATGACAAATTTCCAGAAAAATCATTCTGAGAAAGATCAATGATTTGAAGTTTCAAAAATGTACAATTTGATGGGCACTTAATAGCTCCATGAAATTTATTGTTACGTAAAGAAATAACCTTCAGTTTAGGAAGAGATTGTAACCAGAAAGGAAATGAATCATTCAAATGGTTATGGCTCACATCAAGAAGCTCTAGCATTCTACAGTTGACTAATGATCTTGGTAATTGACCATACAAATTGTTAGAGCTGAAATCAATGAACTGAAGGGCATTTCTTTTAGAATAAGTTTGAGGAATATTGCCAATCAATTTGTTTCCTGCAAGCCTCAAAAAGCGAAGAGATTGGCTAAAACTTCCCAAACATGATGGAATCATGCCAACTAAATTGTTGGAAGATAAATCAAGATGCACCAAGGATTGCAGATTGCATATCAAGGGGGATATTTCTGCTATCAATAGATTGTTGAAAATCTCCAACCTCTGAAGAGTTGTTTTATTCCATATCCAACTGGGTATTGTCTTTATGCTATTGTATGATATGGAAAGATCAGTCAACTCTTGCAAGTGTTGTATAAAATTGGGAAAATGAACCAAATTGCATGAACTTAATTCTAAATATTGAATTTGAGAAGGAATGGTTACATTCGAAGTGTTCTTCCCTTCAAGAAAAAACAATTTATTACCTCCCCCAAAACCAAGTACAGTCAGCTTTTTGAGTTTTGAAAGCATATCAAGCTCGATCTGTCCTTCCAATATATTATTAGCTAGTTCGAGAACTGTAAGATTTTCTAACCTGAAGAAGAAATATGGAATTTCACCTTGAAGATTATTTCGAGAAAGATCCAAGTGACTTAGAGTGGTTAGATTCATTATCCAAGTTGGAACTTCCCCAGCTAAATTGCACCCACTCAATTCTAACCGCTGAATTGGAGGAAGGATTGTCAGATTGACATACCTATTTTGTGAGAACAAAGACAATTTGTTGCCAGACAAGTGAAGACCATTAAGCATCTTTAGCTTCAAAAACATGTCAAGTGCTAAGCTGCCTTCAAAGAAATTATACGACAGAGACAAATGTTCAAGATTTTCGAGTCTAAAAAGAGACTGCGGGATTTCACCATGAAAGCTATTATCTTCAAGAGCCAAGTAAGCCAAATTGGTCAGGTTTCCAATGGATGCAGGTAATGTACCCTGCAGATTTTGGTTTTGCACTAAATTCAAAGAAGTTAAGTTTGGGAAATAGAATATTCCAACCGGAAACTCACCATATAGTTCACAGTTTCGAAAAGAGAGTTTTTGCAGAGATGTAAGGTTTGTGAGAGTGTTAGGTAAAGATGATGAAATGCTGACATAATTAAGGCGAAGTTGTTCAAGTCTTGTTGAGTTCTGAATTAAGCTTCGCAGAGTGGATACCTTGAGTTGTAAATGGTTGATCATTAGATTATCAAGCGGTGGCAAAATATAGCTGCGAAGATCAAGGGACAACAAGTTGGACAAATGGGAAATTTGAGTTGGGACTTCACCTGACAATGTGGTTTCACCCACTTGAGAAAGATTCAAATAGCTCAGTTGTGACAAGTCACCTATCTTGGCTGGAATTTGCGAGTGATTGAAGTCATTGTCCGAAAGATCAAGACTTTGAAGATGCACAAGTGAGAAAAGGGTGCTATTGGGATCCATGGAACCATAGAGCAGGCTGCTACTAAGATCAATGGAAATGACATGACCTGTGAGCTCATCACATTCAATGCCATCCCAGGAGCAGCAATCTGTGGAAGGACTCCAAGAAAGAGTTTTAGGATAACTGGAAGGATTGTAAGAAGCAGACTTACTTATGATGAAGCTTTGTTTAAAGCTGAGCAAGGCATTGCTTTCATGTTGATGGCACTCATGATGATGAGTACTAGTTAAATCATTCAAAGTAAAACAGTTTGTGAAGAGGGAAGATGAGAAGAGAAGAAGAAACTGTATGGAGAAAGTAAGAGAACATAAGAACCCCATTATTGTGATCGTATAGCAGTAGGTTTCAATGGATGGAATGTTTGGGACACTCTAATCGGTTTTTATAGTGAAGCAGTGATGGTGATACTGTGTAGCAGACATGCAGCAAGTAACATCACATGCATTTGTATTATTCCGAGTGTGATATTGCTGCTCATTTCGTGGAAGAAAAGAAAGATAGTGATCCTTGTCATGGCTGGTTCTGCGGACTTTTGAAACCACATACTGGTTTAGCATAATTTGCATAATATGGCCAATCATGTGATTTTAACTATCCTAAGATTTTTTTCATACTAACTTTGAGTATCCTTTTTTTAGAGGCAATTTTATTCGAGCATTTGAGATACCATACATGATAGTGAAGTTCCTTGATAGTATATTTTTGTCACTACTATTTGACTTTGTTAATAACTTGCATTGACGCCCTTTATGCTTCATTTTCTCGTTATCTTTATCTTTCTTTAAGTAACGCAGTTGCATAAGTGACATGTATGTATTATTCCTAATTTCAACAGTGATGATAAATCATACTCACGAGAGTGTGATGTTGCATTGCCGTTCGTTTAGGGGAAGACAAGAAAACTATTGATTGTGGCGGCTTCTGCAGACCCTTTCAAAGTTCAAAGCACATGCAGGAAGTCTGACACATTCATGCCATTTTTCCACACTTAGCTTCTAAAATGGTGCTATTGAATGTAACTGCTGCATCTACAAAC
Source organism: Arachis ipaensis (assembly GCF_000816755.2). NCBI lineage: Eukaryota > Viridiplantae > Streptophyta > Magnoliopsida > Fabales > Fabaceae > Arachis > Arachis ipaensis. The sequence goes on from NC_029788.2 coordinate 126,673,620, forward strand.
CTCTGAGCTTGGTTATCCTCCGCAAACTTAACTCTCTCTTTGTCACACTCAAGGTTTTGACATCTTTGTCTCTAATATTTTAGTTTGCTAACTTGCATTCTATAGTTATACTACTTAATCTTCTCTCTTTAATTTGTTTCATATCATTGAGTCCATCAAGTAAACTTACTTTGGCTTATATAAGAAGAGAGTTCAGATTTTTTTGGTGCTTTAATTTTAATATTATCAGAAGAAAATAATTTTTTTTTAAATAATAGAAAAAATAGGTCTTTAACAAATTTTGAAGTAGACTTATACAGTTATACCTTATTTTGAAAAAAAATACCAAATAAATTCTTTAAGAATTGAAATAATAAATTTATAGGTCCAAGAAAAATTACAATGCTAAACACGATTTATCAATTTCATTCTACTAAAAGTTTTCAATCGGGCATATAAGGTCCACTGTTACAATTTTTTGGGAATATGATACAAGTCCATTACAAAATGAGTTTAAATGACCATTTACGCAATTAATGTAAAAATGATATTTTTTTTTATGTCGTTACGTATTTAAATATATGTCTAAAAAATCATTTGATACTTTCTATTCCTTTAGGACTTCTAAGTATTGCAAAATTTTTTAGAACTACTTGTTTTATTACTTTTTTTTATCAAATGAGTAAACTACCATTTCTACCCATAAAAGTTGAAAATGCTGACATATCTACCCATAGAAAACAGAAATTATCATTTGTACCCATAAAAAATGGTTTTTACAAGCAAAATTATCCAAACCCTAAAAAATTAAATAAAACTCCTAAACTACCCTTCTCTCCACTACTACCACTATCATCTCCTCCTCTCCCTCCCCTCTCCTCTTTTTCTCTCAATGTTCTCATCTTTTTCCCACCACTGCCACCACCACCACTAACTCATCCTCTTTCTCTTTCTCTCTCTCTCCTTCCATTTTCTGAGCTCGTCACCGCCGCCATAATCCGTCAACTCTGCCAACTCCTTTTTCTTTCTCTTTCTCTCGCTTTCCTTCTGTATTTTGCTTTTCTCTCTCGCTTCTGCTTCTTTGAATTCTCAACCCAGAAAAAGGGCTTCACCATCATCAACAATAACAGAACCATCTTCAAATTCCTTGCCCGCACACTCTCTCTTACCTGCAAAATCTCTTCGGGTAGACTCATAATCCGTTTGCCCCTCCTCCTGGTGTACCGCAAATCCTAACCCCAATTCCCAACTCCAATATTGGAATCGACGATCTCAGGAGATTAGGATTTCCAGTCGAAACTGCCGTTACTACTACTACTACTTCTAATATAAGCAATAACAACAACACTATAGTTGATGCTTTTGTTATGCAGCAGGAGCTGAAGCTAAAGTTCGGGTCTTTGCCTAAGGAGGTTGAAGATTGAGTTATGGAAAGGAGCGAGAAGAAAATAAAAAACAGGAAACTCAAAGTGGTGAAGGGCATGGATGAGTTGGACCACGGCCCGCCACCTCCGTCGTCGCCATCACCGTCGGCAACAAGTACCTCACCACCACCGTTGACACGAGTACGGCGGCACTGGTGCTGACGGAGCGTTTGAGTGGCTGCGCGAAGTGAGGATCGTCGATGGGGCCCGTGGAGGCGCACTTGCGTTTGAGGGTGGAGTTCCAGTGGTTCTTAATAGCATTGTCGGTTCTGCCGGAAAGGAGTCGGGCTATGGTGGCCCACTTGTTGCCGAACCGAGTGTGAGCTCTGATTATGGTGTCATCCTCTTCGAGGGTGAAGGCCCGATGCTCCACAGGTGGGGACAACTGGTTGCACTATCGAAGCCTGCAAGACTTGCCCTAGCAGAACATTGAGAGAGAGAAAGAAGAGAGGGGGGAGGGGAGGAGATGATAGTGGTAGTGGTGGAGAGAATGGTAGTTTAGGAATTTTATTTAATTTTTTAGGGTTTGAATATTTTTCTTGTAAAAATCATTTTTCATGGGTACAAATGGTAATTTCTATTTTCTATGGATAGATATGTCAGCGTTTTCAACTTTTATGGATAGAAATGGTAGTTTATTCTTATCAAATACATGTGAGTATGTGACTGGAAAAGTTAATGCTAAAATTTGCCATATTATGATATATACTATTGAAAAAAAGAATTGTGTATTTTTATGGTTGAATATTTGAGGACGAGCAACATTTATTATTTTTTATCATTAGTTAACTATCAATATTTAAAAATGTGGACTAAAAATATATTATTAAAATACTTAGTGTACGACTATAAACAATTAATTAGTGGAGTTAGCAAGTGACTAGAAGGAAATTAAATTAAGAGAAAAGGACAAATAGATCCTTAACCTTTTGTCGCGCGGACATTTTCGTCCCTGACCATTAAAAAATACTTTTAAGTCCCTGACTTTCACAAAATTTGGACGGATCGGTCCCTCCGTCCAAATGCCTCCGTCAGGGACTGATCCGTCCAAGTTTTGTGAAGGTCAGAGACTTAAAAGTATTTTTCAATGGTCAGAGACGAAAATGTCCGCGGGACAAAAGGTCAGGGACCTATTTGTCCTTTTCTCAATTTAAAAATTCGTTTATAAAATTTCAATAATTAGAACTCAAGCACCAAAACTTATGTTGTTCAGTATGATCTGCTAATTTAACAGACATATATAGATGGATGGGTTGGTTTGACGTTTATTTATATATTTTTCTTTTTTTTTATTTCTTTTAGTTGTACGGTTTTTTTTGCTAACTGATGTGTTTTGAGTTTCATTCTATCTCTTATTTTTTGGAACATGCATTGCAATTGGACATTGGTGTTAGAGTTTTATGTATTGCATATTAGTACTTGAAAGGGTTAATAGTTGTTCATACCCTGGGTCGAGCTACCCAACCTGGGATGATTGGCGACAAAGCGACCGACCTCTTCAGGTCAGACTACCCGACCTCTTCTCAAAGAGGTCGGCCAAATCAACAGGAGAGCCCAATAAAGGGCCCAAATAGAGGAACACGACCCAAATCCAAAGGCAATCCAAGCCTATAGAGATAAAGGCGGTTCCCTTGAAGATAAGCTGACTTCACCCAAAATAAAGATAAGATAAGATAAGATAACTAACTTATCTTATCAGAAAGGTCATCCCCATCTATTATAAATACACTGGAGCACCCAAGTATAACTCATACTCTGATTCTACATAAAACCTGTTTAATACCCATGCTAACTTAAGCATCGGAGTCTCTTGCAGGTACCCCCACCCTCCGGTGACCAAGGATCAGCAGTACAGCCAGTCCAACAAGTCGGACACAACAGCTCCGGCCGCCACCAGCCAGCCGGACACGTCATCTCCGACCAGTACAAAAGATCTCGTCCGAGATCGACCTCCAGTTTCAGGTAACCCTCGGAACATTGGCGCCGTCGCTGGGGACCTGGAAGTCATCCCATCACCATGGCGGACAACCATAACAACGACCACGATTCAGGTCTGGAAGAGAGAACACCGCACAAAAACGCAGATGTCACGCTACAAGATACTCCGGAAACCCACAAAGACAAAGACTCGCCAAATTCAGGGGCAATAGAGGCGCTCCTAGATCGCCTAAAACAACTGGAAAAAGAAACTCAACAACAACGGGAAATCGGAAAGGATCTACAAAGAGAGGTGCGGCGACGTCGGGAGTTGGAAGAAAAACTACAGCAATTAGAAGCCGATCTCAAATCAAAAGCACCTCGGGCCAATCTCGAAGAAAATTAACGCAAAGAGCAAGACCCGTTCACCAGGGAAATCATGAAAACCAAAATTCCAAAAGACTTCAAACTCCCGGATATGACCCTGTATGATGGCACCACGGATCCCAACCACCACCTCAGTAACTTCAGAAGCAGAATGTACCTCACCGACGCCCCAGATGCTGTTCGCTGCAAAGCCTTTCCAACAACTCTCACAAAGACAGCCATTCAATGGTTCGACAACCTACCCCCAAAGTCCATCTCAAGCTTTGATGACCTAGCTAAAAAATTCCTAGCCAGATTCTCCATTCAGAAAGATAAAGCCAAGCACGCCCCCAGTTTACTAGGAATCAAACAAGGAGATCGGGAGAGCCTCCGCAACTATATGGAGAGATTCAACAAAACATGCATGGACATACAAAGTCTACCCACAGAGGCCGCCATCATGGGACTCATCAACGGCCTACGAGAAGGACCTTTCAGCTAATCTATATCAAAAAAGTACCCAACCTCCTTGGATGAAGTGCAGGAACGAGCAGAAAAATACATTAACATGGAAGAAAACGCTCGGTTAAGAGAGACCTCAAAATCGGGGGCCTCTTACCGAGATAGAGACAAGGAATCCAAGAGGAAAGAAGATCGATAAGGGGAGAAAATAAAAAAATACCATAATTACACTCCTCTCAGGGCATCCTTGGTCGAGATTTACAAAGAAGTCTGCCATACGGAAAAAATCCCCCCAGCACGGCCACTCAAAGGCAAAAAGGGAGGAGGAAACCGGAAGGAATATTGTGAATACCATCGAGTCTGAGGACACTCCACAAACGAATGTTTTGACTTAAAAAATATATAGAAAAATTGGTGAGAGAAGGAAAGTTAGATCGATTCTTGGCCACCCGAGATGATGATCAAAGAAAGAGACGAAGGGATGAAGATACCGAACGAACAGAACGATCACCTCGGACACCAGAAAGACATGTCCACATGATACATGGCGGATTTACAGCAGGCGGGATCTCCAAATCCTCTCACAAAAGATATCTCAAAGAAGTATATCATGTCGAAGGAGAGGAGGAAGCACTCAACATCCCGGTAATAACATTCACTAAAGAGGACGCATCCGGCATCATCGCAGGACACGACGATCCCATGGTCATCACCATCATATTAGCAAACGCCAACCTACACCGCACCTTAATAGACCAAGGGAGTTCTGCCGACATCTTATTCAAAACAGCATTTGATAAACTCGGCTTAGAAGAAAAAGAACTTCAAGCATATCCAAACAGTCTGTTTGGACTAGGAGACACCCCGGTTCGACCACTAGGATACATACCACTACACATAACCTTCGGAAGAGGAAACCAATCCAGGACCCTCAAAATAGACTACATCGTGGTCGATGTAAGTTCAGCTTACAATGCTTTCATAGGTCGGACAACACTCAACCAACTCGGCGCGATAGTCTCGACCCCACACCTATGTATGAAATTCCCAACACCAAAAGGGATAGCCACGATAAAAGCATATCAAAAAATGGCATGTCGCTGTTACAACGAAAGCCTAAACCTCAGAGGCAAAGGAGAAGAGTTCCACACAATCGAGCTAGGCGGAGTTCAACGACGAGAAGAACTTCGTCCCCAGCCAGAGGGTGAGATAGAAAAGATTCAGATCGGGGACACCTCGAAAAAAATAACTAATATCGGCACAATCCTAAAAGGAGATTCAAAGGAATTACTAATACAATTCTTGCAAGATAACGTCGATCTCTTCGCGTGGAAAGCCGCAGATATACCAGGCATAGACCCTAAGCTGATGTGTCATAAGTTGGCGGTCCATCCAGGATCTCGACCGGTACAGCAGAGACAAAGAAAACTTGGGCCAGAGCGATCCTGGGCTGTGGAAGAACAAGTACAGGCACTACTGGAAGCAGGATTCATAAGAGAAGTCAAATATCCACTATGGCTAGCCAACGTTGTCTTGGTGAAAAAATCAAATGGGAAGTGGCGAATGTGCACCGTGCACCTTTGCAGTAGAAGCAGGTAAATTCTTAGGTTTCATGATCACACAAAGAGGAATTGAAGCAAATCCAGACAAATATCAGGCCATACTCAACATGAAGAGCCCAACCTGTGTCAAAGAAGTACAGCAACTCAACGGAAGATTGGCCGCCCTATCCCGATTCTTAGCAGGAGCTGCGATAAGATCTCTCCCCTTCTATGCTACTTTAAGAAAGGGAAAGCAGTTCGAATGGACGACAGAATGTGAGCAAGCCTTCTAAGACTTTAAGAAATTCTTAGGACAGCCACCTATCCTCTCTCGACTACGAGAAGGAGAACCACTCATATTATATCTCGCAGTAGGAAGCCGGGCAGTAGCGTCAGCACTAGTCAGAGAAGACGAAAACGGACAACAACCCATCTACTTCATTAGTAAAGCACTGCAGGGATCCGAGTTGAACTATCAAAAAATAGAAAAGTTTGCCTATACTCTCATTCTAACATCTCGACGACTCCGCCCTTACTTCCAGGCCCACACCATCAAAGTTCGCACTAACCAGCCCTTGAAAGGAATATTGCAGAAAACAGATTTAGCAGGTAGAATTCTACAATGGGCAGTCGAGCTGTCAGAGTTTGACCTCCAATATGAAGCTCAGACGGCCATTAAGTCACAATATCTGGCCGATTTTATCGCAGAATTCACAGATGCCCTGGAAACCCTCACAGAGTGGAATCTCTATGTGGACGGTTCTTCAAATAAAACTGGAAGCGGCGCAGGAGTGATAATAGAAAGCAACCAGTGAACCCAAGTTGAGCTCTCCCTCAAGTTCGGGTTCCCGGCTTCAAATAACCAGGCGGAATACGAAGCACTGCTAGCTGGTTTGAAGCTGGCTGAAGAGGTTGGAGCTCGGAAACTCAACATTTACAGCGATTCGCAAGTCGTCACATCACAAATAACAGGGAGCTACCAAGCCAAAGATCCCACCATGAAAAGGTATTTGGATAAGACCAAGGAACAGCTCAGATAAATCGGGGAATATAAGATCTACCACATACCCCGAGAACAAAATGCCCGAGCTGATGCACTCTCGAAATTAGCCAGCACCAAACCGGGGGGCAACAATAGAAGTCTCATCCAGGAAATACTACAGACCCCGTCGATCTCGGAGGAACAAAAAGTCCTAACCATAACAGACCAGGACCAAGGATGGATGACCCCCATAATCAACTACCTCAAAACAAGAACACTCCCCACGGAAGAAAAGGAGGCGAAGAGGCTAAAAAGGGAGGCACAGTATTACACCATTATAAACAACATCCTGTACAAAAGAGGGATCTCAGTACTATTACTGAAATGCGTACCGACCTCCCACACAAAGGAAGTATTAGAAGAAGTACACGACGGCATTTGTGGCAACCATCTCGGAGCACGAGCTCTCGCCAAAAAAGTACTCCGGGCGGGGTTTTATTGGCCAACTCTACAGAAAGAAGCTACAGAATTTGTAAAGACATTCCCACCATGTCAGAAACATGCCAACTTTCACATCGCCCCTCCAGAAGAGCTCATCAGCGTAACTTCGCCTTGGCCGTTTGCAAGGTGGGGGCTCGACCTTCTTGGCCCCTTCCCCCAGGGGTCAGGACAAGTTAAATTTCTCATAATAGGGGTAGACTATTTCACAAAGTGGATCGAGGCAGAGCCCCTAGCCAATGCCACCGCTCAAAGAAGCCGGAAATTCCTATATAGAAACATCGTCACAAGGTTCGGGGTTTCATATTCAATAACCACAGACAATGGCACTCAATTCACAGATGCAGGCTTCAGAAAACTAGTAGCCGACTTAAATATAAAGCATCAGTACACCTTCGTTGAACATCCACAAGCCAATGGACAGGCCGAAGCTGCCAACAAAGTCATATTGGTCGGATTAAAACGAAGATTACAAGATGCAAAGAGAGCTTGGGCAGAAGAGCTTCCACAGGTCCTATGGGCATATCGAACGACGCCACACTCCACCACGAAGGAATCCCCCTTCCGGTTAGCATACGGAATAGAGGCAACAATTCCAGTAGAAATTGAGGAAGAATCGCCTAGAGTAGTTCATTACAATGAGGGAGCAAACTCCCAACTTCAGAGGGAAGAGCTCGACCTACTACCTGAAATCCAAGAAAGAGCTCGGATCAGGGAAGAAGCTCTAAAGCGCCGAATGGCTTCCAGATATAATCAAAGGGTAGTGCCGAGAAGTTTTGCAGAGAATGATCTCATCCTAATCCGAAATGATATTGGAACAACTCGACCAGGAGAAGGAAAGCTGGCAGCAAACTGGAAGGGACTCTACCGAGTTGTAGAAGTACTTGGGAAGGGCTACTACAGACTGTCCGATCTCGATGGACGAGAGCTTCCCAGATCATGGAACGCTTGCAACCTAAGAAGGTACTACAGTTAGGAAGGTAACAGATCTCATTATTGGATGCACTCTTTTTCCTGAAAAGGTTTTTTAATGAGGCACCAAGTTGAGATCCAGACTCTATCCGACTTAAAGGGATGAAAAAATTCCCACATGTATATATTTGCACCTTTACTTCGAATAAAGTTTATTTAGATATTCTACAAAGAATTCAAGACGCATTAATCTGAAGAATTCATCGTCCGATTATAAAGCGACAGGTCGGCAGAAAGTGAAAAACAATTTCACTGCATGACCACGATAAAGATAATCCGTCCGATAAAGGTGAAAGCACGATTCACCCAAAGGACGATCTAAAGATGCCAACCACTTTCTACAAATCGGCAAAGATGAACACAGAATAATGTAAGAAGTTATCGAAAGCAATCCAAAAAGAACCTGACGAGGTCATACGGATAGCTAAAATAATAACTTAAAAGACTGGCCGACGTCCAGAAGTCGGACCAAGTCAACTCAAGTTATAAGTAAACCCTGGAAAGAGGTCTGGCCGACCCTTTTAAAGAGGACTACTTTAACTTAGAAGGGCTCGACCTAACAAAGTCAGCCCAAAATAAAAAGGTTATAAAAGTAATCCCTGAAAGAGACCTGACAAAGGTCCAAGAAAGAGGATTACAAAAATAACCTAGAAAGAGATCGACCTAACGACGTCGATCTCCTACAAAATATGAAAAGTTATAAAAGTAATCCCTGAAAGAGACCTGACAAAGGTCCAAGAAAGAGGATTACAAAATAACTTAGAAGAGATCAACATAAAGAAGTCGGTCTCCTACAACGAAAAGTTATTGTTCCGAGGGTTACCTGAAACTGTAGGTCGATCTCGGACGAGATCTTCTGTACTGGTCGGAGCTGTTGTGTCCGACTTGTTGATGGTGGCCAGAGCCGCCGCGTCTGACTTGTTGGACTGGCTGCACTGCTGATCCTTCGTCACCGGAGGGTGGGGGTACCTGCAAGAGACTCCGATACTTAAGTTAGCATGGGTATTAAACAGGTTTTTAGTAGAATCAGAGTATGAGTTATACCTGGGTGCTCCAGTGTATTTATAGTAGTTGTAGAGTGACCGTTCTGGAAATAAGATAGTTATCTTATCTTATCTTATCTTATCTTATCTTATCTTTGAATGAGGTCATCTTATCTTCTGGGGAACCGCCTTTATCTTTCTAGGCTTTAGCTGCCTTTAGATTGGGCTGTGTTCCTTCGTTTGGGCCTACTTGGGCCTCTGTAGCATTTTGTCCGACCTCTTTGTGAAGAGGTCCGATATTGGCCGAGCTCTTTGAGAAGAGGTCGGGTAGTCTGACCTGAAGAGGTCGGTCGGCTTGTCGCTAAACATCCTGGGTCGGATAGCTTGACCCAGGGTATGAACAGTGCCCCTGCTTGAGTTCGATCTTTCCATGAGACCGTGCTTTCGGAGCTTTGATCTCTTTGAGGAAGTCGTGCTCAAGCATCCTGACTTTGGTCGATCTTGAGTAGTTTCTCCTTGTGCGAGTTTGGCATTGCCCCTTTTTGGTTTGTTGAGAGGTCTTTTCAGCCTTCTTCCGACTTGTTTGTCTTCACTGCTCGAGCTTTTTGGTCATAATCCAACAAATTTTTAGGTAGTGTTCCGATGGGGAACCTTTTTATAGTTTGTTTGGATGACTTTTTAGCTCTGTCTTTGAGGCTGTGCTTTTCGCTTTTTAAGTAGTGTCTTTTTTCAAGACTTCGTACTTTTCAGCGAAGCACTTCTGGCTTTGGTCTTTTGACCTGCCTTTGTGAGATGTCTTTGTCCCTTTTTGTGGATCTTTGTAGAGTGTTGGTACTTTGTTGTCCGACCTCTTTTGATCACTTCTGGTTTTATCCACTTTCGGCTTGGTCGAGGTGGTCCTTGGGGCTAACTTGTACGACGACTTTTTAGTGTTCTTGTAGAACACTTTTTACTCAGTCTGAACAATTTTGATAGCTTTGTCGTGGAGCCGTGGCTTTTTGGGCAAAGCTATGTCCCTTTTAGTGCACGCTTTTCGTTGGTCCGACTTCTCGTGTTAATCCGAGCTGTAGCTTTCGTTGGTCCAACTTCTTCCTGTCGGTCCAAGCTGTAGCTTTGGTTGGTCCGACTTCTTCCTGTCGGTCCAAGCTGTAGCTTTCGTTGGTCCGACTTCTTCTTATCGGTCCAAGCTGTAGCTTTCGTTGGTCCGACTTCTTCATGTCGGTCCAAGCTGTAGCTTTCGTTGGCTCGGGCTGACTTCTTCATGTCGGCCTCTTCTAAGTTACTTTTGTAATCCTCCTTCTTGGACCTTGTCAGGTCTCTTTCAGGGATTACTTTTATAACTTGTTTGTAGGAGGTCGTCGTCTTCTTTCTAAGTTATTTTTGTAATCCTCTTTCTTGGACCTTTGTCAGGTCTCTTTCAGGGATTACTTTTATAACTTGTTTGTAGGAGGTCGACTTCTTTGCATCGTCCTCTTTCTAAGTTATTTTTGTAGTCCTCTTTTTTGGACCTTTGTCAGGTCTCTTTCAGGGACTACTTTTATAACTTTTTCATTTTGGGCTGACTTTGTCATGTTGGACCCTTCTAAGTTAAAGTAATCCTCTTTAATAGGGTTGGCCAGACCTCTTTCCAGGGTTTACTTATAACTTGGGTTGACTTGGTCTGACTTCTTAACGTCGGCCAGTCTTTAAGTTATTATTTTAGCGATCCGTAAGACCTCGTTAGGTTCTTTTTGGATCACTTTCGATAACTTCTTACATTATTCTGTGTTCATCTTTGCCGATTTGTAGAAAGTGGTTGTCATCTCTAGATCGTCTTTCGGGTGAATCGCATTTTCACCTTTATCAGATGGTTTATCTTTATCGTGATTGCGCGGTGAAATTGTTTTTCACTTTCCGCCGATCTGTTGCTTTATAATCGGGCGATGAACTCTGCTTTCACTTTTTTGCCGACCTTGTCGAAATCGGGCGATGAATTCTGGTTTCATCTTTGCCGATTTTTATCGTGATCGGGCGGTGAATTTGGTTTTCACCCCGTCGACCTTGTCGTGATCCGGCAGTGAAATTTGCGTTTCAGATTAATGCGTCTTGGTATAGCAGTGAATTTTGTTTTCACTTTGTCGACCTTTGTCGAAATCAAACGATGAATTCGGTTTTCATCGTGGTCGGGCGGTGAAGTTGGTTTTCACCTTGCCGACTTGTCGCTTTGTAATTGGACGATGAATTTGGTTCTCATCTTGCCGACTTTGTCGTGGTCGGGCGGTGAATTTGGTGTTCACCTTGCCGACCTGCCGTAGTCGGGCGTCTTGGTAGGAAACTTTTTAGGGAATCTGCAATCTTTTAAACAATAAAATGAAGATAAGAGTGTGTACATGTTAGTACTTACCTTTCTAGGTCGGACAATCTTTTTGGATCTCAGTCTGGCGCCCTTTTTGGATTGCAGGCATGCCATGACCTTGGTAGCTCTTGCCCCTCGAGGTTGGACACTTTGTAGCAACCTTTCCCAATTCTTCTGAACAATTTGGTATGGTCATTTCCAGTTGGCTGCTAGCTTCTCTTCTCCTGACCGACCTATTCTGATGTCATTTTGGATTAGGATGAGATCGTTGTTGCTAGATTACCTTCCGATTGTATCTTGAGGCCATTTGATGTTTTAACGCCTCTTCCTTGATCCGAGTTTTTTCTCGGGTTTTTGGAGGTAGGTCAAGTTCTTCCTTTTGAAGTTGGGAGTTGTCCTCTTCACTGTAGTGGATCATTCTGGGCGATCATTCTTTGACCTCCACTGGGATCATTGCCTTCATTTCGTAAGCTAATCGGAAGGTGATTCCTTTGTAGTGGAGTGTAGGTTTGTCCGATATGCCTATAGGACTTGTGGGAGCTCTTCAGGTGGGGCTATAGGGAAGTTGGCATGCTTTTGATATAAAGCTTTAACTTTGTATTTGGATTTTTGCTCTGAAGAACTTTGGTTCTTTCTGCAAAGAGTTTGCATCTTTGATCGTTTGTTGTCACTTCTCTTTGTCATTCTCCTTTGAAAAGAATGTGTGCTTTGCTTAGGGTTTGGTTGTTGTTCCTGTTTCTTTTCATCGTTGCCTGACTCCTTTTGTACAAAAGTTCTAGCTTTTGTTTTGACTTTTTGTGTGAGAGGTGTTCGGACTGTTTGGGTATAGGTTGTCGACTTCTTTTTTCTGTGTTCTTGCCCTATTGTTGCCTCCAAAGGGTGCCCCTGGACCTTTGTGTGGGTCCTGGGGTTTCCCTTTTACTGCTGTATCTGACACCTGATGTTTTGTTGTTATTGTCCGAGTTGTTTCCTTATTTGCCCGAGTTGTTTGGTAGTAACCCCATAGTTGACCTATGTCTTTGAGATGTCTACTAAGATCCCAGACGGCATGTCTGGTTGGCTGGATTCCATAGTTTTAATGCGTGTTACTGTGGCTGACCCTGAGTACATTCCTTATACCGCCTTCGAGATCGACTTGTTGTGGTCTTGTAATGTAGCCTGGATGAGGCTTCTGTTATTGCCCCCTGGTTTGGTGTTGGCTAGTTTTCAAAATGCATCAGCTCGGGCATTCTGCTCCCGAGGTATGTGTCGGACCTCATATCCCCGAATTGACCGAGCTGTTGGTGCTGGCTGGTTTTGAAAATACATAAGCTCGGGCTTTCTATGTGTCGGACTTCATTTTCCCCGATTTGTCCGAGCTGTTGGTGCTGGCTGGTTTTGAAAGTGCATTAGCTCAGGCATTCTGCTCCTGAGGTATGTGTCAGACTTCATGTTCCCCGAATTATCTGAGTTGTTGGTGCTAGCTGGTTTTGAAAGTGTATCAGCTCGGGCATTCTGTACTCGGGGTATGTGGTGGACCTCATATTCCCCGAGTTGTCCAAGTTGTTTTCTATTTTTGTCCAGGGTCCCCCGAATTGTCCGAGATGTTCTCTGGTTTTGTCCAAGGTCCCCCGAATTATCCGAGCTGTCATCTGTAGGATTCTTCCAGCTAAGTTTATTTTCTGTAGGATGCCTTTTATGGGCTGGTTGGTCCGAACTCTGATAGTGTGAGCTTGAAAGTATGGGTGGAGTCGTTGAGAGGTGAGTATGTGGGCTCAGGCAAACTTTTTCTATCTTTTGATAGTTTAGTTCGGCCTCTTGTAGAGCTTTACTGATGAAGTAGACAGGTTGTTGCCCACTTTCGTCTTCTCTGACTAGAGTTGAGGCAATTGTCCGGCTTCCCACTGCGAGGTATAATATGAGTTCTTCACTTTCCCGTGGTCTGGAAAGAATATGTGGTTGCCCCAAGAATTTTGAAATCTCAGAAGGCTTGTTCGCACTCCGTTGTCCTTTTCAACTCGTCCGACCTCTTTGGTGTGAGGTGGACGTTCAACTCGTCCGACCTCTTTGGTGTGAGGTAGATGTTTAACTCGTCCGACCTCTTTGTTGTGAGGTGGACCTTCAACTCGCCCGACCTCTTTGGTGTGAGGTGGACCTTCAACTCGTCCGACCTCTTTGGTGTGAGGTGGATCTTCAACTCGTTCGACCTCTTTGTTGTGAGGTGAACCTTCAACCCGTTTGACCTATTTGTTGTGAGGTGGACCTTCAACCCGTCCGATCTCTTTGTTGTGAGGTGGATCTTCAACTCGTCCGACCTCTTTGGTGTGAGGTGGACCTTCAACTCGCCCGACCTCTTTGGTGTGAGGTGGACCTTCAACTCGTCCGACCTCTTTGTTGTGAGGTGAACCTTCAACTCGTCCGACCTCTTTGTTGTGAGGTGGATCTTCAACTCGTCTGACCTCCTTGTTGTGAGGTGGACCTTCAACTCGCCCGACCTCTTTGGTGTGAGGTGGATCTTCAACTCGTCCGACCTCTTTGTTGTGAGGTGAACCTTCAACTCGTCTGACCTCTTTGTTGTGAGGTGGACTTTGAACTCGTCCGACCTCTTTGGTGTGAGGTGGACCTTCAACTCGTCCGACCTCTTTGTTATGAGGTGAACCTTCAACTCGTCCGACCTCTTTGTTTTTGATTGGGCGAGGTGGTGAGATCTTCTCAGTGTTGCATATTTCTCGGTAAACATTCACAAGAGATAGGTTTCTCAGTGGGTTGGTCTTCTTTCTTCCTGGACTCTTTATCCTTGTCCCGTAGTGGGTTAGGAGAATCTGGTTTTTGAGCTGTCTCCCCATCGGGAGTTCTCCTCCATATTGATATATTTTTTCGCCCTTTCTTGAACTTCGTTTAGAGATGTTGGGTGCTTCTTGGATATTGAGTAGTTGAAAGGTCCTTCTCGCAGGCCATTAATGAGACCCATGATAGCTGCTTCTGTTGGCAGACTTTGCATGTCCAGGCATGCTTTGTTGAATCTTTCCATGTAGTTGTGAAGACTTTTCCGATCTCCTTGCCTGATTCCTAGTAGATTGGGGGCGTGCTTGGCCTTGTTTTTTTGGATGGAGAATCTGGCCAGAAATTTTTTGGCTAGGTCGTCAAAGCTTGAGATGGGGAGGATGACCCCAGCATTCTTCCAAGACAATCACAAAAGCTCGCTCAGCCTCATCCAACATTTCCCACGTATATCTGGAGACCCTCACATCTTTTTGCCATTCCAAGGGAAAAGCAGGTTCGTCATTTTCATCCAGAAAAAAGGGCCGAGCTCCTTCAATAGCTCGGACCTTGAAAAAGTAATTTTTAAAATCACGGAATGACTCGTCAAACATGGAAAAGACCTTCTTTCCCTGGGTGAAACGAAAGGAGACCTAAGCCGACTTCTTTTTTACCACACCGGACTTAGTCAAGACAAACAGATAGAAAAAGAGAGATTGGGAAGCAGGAATACCAAAACCATTGCACAACAATTGGAAAATTTTTATGAAGCCCCAGGAATTGGGGTGAAGTTGAGAGGGGGCAACATTACAGGACCATAACAGGTCGGTTTCAAATTGAGTAAAAGGAAGGGTGATACCCAGCTGACCGAAGAAAAAATCATAAACATAAAAGAAAGGGCGATCATCAACAACCCGAGTAGAAAAGCAGACTCTCTCGTCAGAAGAGGGAGGGACAAGCTCATAGTTCTTCTCATCGCTGGGATTACTACAAACACTATGAAACTGCCTAAGCTACGCACAAAACTCAGAATCAACTAGAGAGACACACATAAGAACCATCGAGTCCACCCAATCGGCTATACCCTCAGGAACCTGGGAAGGCATCTCTACAACGTTATTTCGGGAAGACATGAGGCCAACTAAATCCTACAAAAAGAAAAGGAGAATGAATTACTCAAAAACATCTCGGACAAAGGGGCATAACATCTCGACGGGCAAATACACAGAAAAGGAAAAACCCCAAGACTCAAACTGAAAGTCTTGGGGCATCCTTTGGAGGCAATAACAAAGCAAGATATCAAGGAAAATCTACTTACGTTCCGGCACCTCGCAAACAAAATAGAAGATCTCAAACAGCAAGCATTTTTTCATAAGAGAGAGACAAAACACAAACAATATAGAAAGTCATCTTCCTATAGTCTATCAGCAAGAAACAAACATCAAACATACCAGGCAAAAATCGTCAAAGATGCAACCTTTTTTTAGAATCAAACAAAATTATCATTCCAAAGCTTCAAAATCAAAAGCACTTCACAACATGCAAAAGCCCTAAAGGTATCAAGCAATAGGAAAAGCGAAAAAGACCATGCAAAAGACGAAGAAATTACGAGACACACAGTGATCAGGCACAGCGAAAAAGACAGAAAGATCCAAACTTTCTCCAGCCAAAATAAAAACTTTCTCAAAATAAATGGCGTAAAGGAGGGAAGGAAGATGAACCAAACCTGGAAAATGAGAGAAAGCTGCAAAGAAAAGCAGAAAAGCGGAAGGCAAAATCCAGAATCACCCCTTCCCCCACGAAAAAGGAAAAGTCACAAAGCAACGTCGCTGGGATTGAAACGCGAAAACTACAGGCGGAGGCTTCAGAAAAATCAAAGGAAAAAGTTGAAAGTGAGAAAGTAAAGGGAGAAGTTACGAAAAAGAAGCGAAGAAGAGAAACTGTTTTTTGATCGAGAAATTCAAAATAAAAGCCAAGAGAGAATGGGGGCAATTAAATGCCAATTAAATGCGGATATTAAAACCGCTTGCGTTCCCTAAAAAGTGCGCGCTTTTAGAGAAAAACGTTCTACATTCAAAAGCTGCTACAAAAAGGAGTCGACAAAATGCTTGAGTTCGGCTTCGCTACGAGAAGGACCGAAGTCAAGGACTCGACCTCGACAAAGAAGACCGAGCTCAAGCAGGGGCACTGTTCATACCCTGGGTCGAGCTACCCGACCTGGGATGATTGGCGACAAAGCGACCGACCTCTTCAAGTCAGGCTACCCGACCTCTTCTCAAAGAGGTCGGCCAAATCAACAGGAGAGCCCAATAAAGGGCCCAAATAGAGGAACACGACCCAAATCCAAAGGCAATCCAAGCTATAGAGATAAAGGCGGTTCCCTTGAAGATAAGCTGACTTCACCCAAAATAAAGATAAGATAAGATAAGATAACTAACTTATCTTATCAGAAAGGTCAGCCCCATCTATTATAAATACACTGGAGCACCCAGGTATAACTCATACTCTGATTCTACATAAAACCTGTTTAATACCCATGCTAACTTAAGCATCGGAGTCTCTTGCAGGTACCCCCACCCTCCGGTGACCAAGGATCAGCAGTACAGCCAGTCCAACAAGTCGGACACAACAGCTTCGGCCGCCACCAGCCAGCCGGACACGTCATCTCCGACCAGTACAAAAGATCTCGTCCGAGATCGACCTCCAGTTTCAGGTAACCCTCGGAACAATAGTCAAATTTATTTTTAAAAAATCACTTATTTTTAAATTAATTTTTAAATAATTTTTTTAGTCATATTAGTATTTGAAAGATAAAACGCAAGTCAAATTGGTCTTTCTATCAGTTAGACGATGACGTGTCACGTTAAGTGTCATATGACATAATGACGTGGTAGGTTAATATCACGTGTCACAAGATGATTGGTTGACATGTCAGGTCAGTGACATTTACCATGCCACATGTCAAGTGACATGTAAAAAAATTATTTATAATCAAAATAGTACTTGAAAGTTCTCACATAAGTCATTTTCATCTTTAAAATTTTAAAAATTAATCAAATTAGTCCTTATATATATATATATATATATATATATTATTTTTCTTCATAATATTAAATTTAAAGTATTTTTTGATAGTAGTAGTTATTTTAAAATTTAAATCTTTTAGATTTTTTTAAATTATAATTTTTATTATTGTATAATTTATATGGTATAACTCAATAATTAAAAAATCGATTTGTAAGATCAATTGTTGAATTTTAATATTTTAAATAGTTTTTTAAATAGCTACTATATTTATTTAGTGAGATCTAAAAGATTAAAATATTTAAGACCAATGCTAGGGAACCAAAAGGGTATTAGCCAAAAATCAGCCAAATACCTTTGGCTGAATCCAAAATTTCTACGAGTTAATATATATGGATGTTTCTTCTGCTAAGTATCGGAATGTTTCTTTTCCATACTAAATGGATGTTCTTTTATATATTTTTCGAATTTTTTTATATTGCAAATGTGAATGTCTTTATTTCTTTAAGAATTTCATATTTTTTTAAATTTTATAGATATTTAATTATTTTTGCTAAAATATAATTAGATGTTTCTTTTGTTAAGTATTAGGATGTTTTTTTTATACTAAATGAATGTTTTTTTTTTATATTTCTGTAATTATTCAATTTTAGCTAAGATCAAGTGTGTAGTTTACAGTCTCTTTAATCATCAAAACGGCACCTAAATATCCACCAAACTATAGGAGAACGAAATGCGCATTCCCCCTACTCATCATCAAGAAGATCTGAGGAATATCAACACCCTTCATGAACCACAAGAAATCCGACACGTTGAACTTCCCGCTCAGCTCCACCGTGTCCTCCCCCACCTTTCTCAGCGCCTCCGCCTCTGCCTCATCGTCATCATCGATATCACGTTGTTGGTCAGCATCATGAGTTCTGCCCCAATATCCACGGCCTCACCGGCCAACCCTTTCTTCGCCAAATCGCTAAGGAACCTCTTCCTCTCTTACTGCCTCACGTGGAGGAGCTGGTGGAGCATTTTGCCGCCCAGGAACTCTAACATGCACACCTTCTTCATGAACTTCCAATAGGATCCGTACGGTTTGTGTGTTGGGGGGGTGTCGGAGAAGGAGGTTTCGTGGATTTTGAGGAACTCTCTGGCGGCTTCAGCGGTGGAAGCCATGACGCAAGGCGGAGAGGGTTGAGAGAGAGAGAGAGAGAGAGAGAGAGGGGTCTGTGTGATTGTTGGAGGTAGGTAGGTTAATGTGAGAGAGGAGAGAAAGGTTTTCATAGGTTTTAATTAGGTTTAAAATGAGTAGGATTAAGAAATATTAAAAATTTAATATTATAAAAAAAATTTATATAAGAACTAATTTAATCAATTTTAAAAATTTTAGGGATGAAAATGACTTACATATGTATTTTTAGGGATTAATTTGATTATAAATAAATTTATGACATATCAAATGACACGTGGCATGCCAGATGTGACTGATCTAACACGTCAACTAATCATCTTATGACATATAACATTAACTTACCATGTCATCATGCCACGTGATATTTAACATAACACGTCATAATCTAACTAACAGAAGGATTAATTTAATTTATGTTTTATCTTTCAGGGGCTAATTTAACTAAAAAATTATTTGAAGATTAATTTAAAAAATAAATAATCTTTCAAGAACGGTTAACCCCTTATTTCAAACCTTATCTTATCGAGAAGAATAGCCTTTCTTTAGTTATCCTCCACAAGCATCTCTCTCTTTTCTCTGCTTTCTATTTCATATATATATGTAGTATAGTTCTTTCACTATATTTTTGTCACTATTTTTGGGTGCAATTTTTTGTTCTTATAAAAGTAACTTTTTTAAGTATACATAAGAGCAGGTGTAAGACTCAGAATTTTCTAAAAATCTTATTATGAGCCAATTTCAATTTATTTATTTATTAAAGATTTTAATTTTAAAAATTATTTTATTAAAGCTAATTAAATCAAATTTTAATAATTAAATTAAAAATTTTATCTATACAATTATTGGGTAATTTTCATATTTAAATTATAAAATTTAAAATTCGTAAAATTAAAATAGGTTTTTAATTATCCTATTACTCTTAATTTTATAAAATTGTTATATTACTCATATAAATTTTATCCTAATTCTAAATTCCCAAATAAAACCCTAATTGAGGCAACAATCCCTAATTCTTTCTAACCTACCCTAACCACCCTTGTTTCCCCTTTCTAACAACATATACGGCAGCAGCAGTAGGAGGCAAAAAAGAAAGAAAGAAAGAAAGAAAATGAATGAATGAATGAATGAAAGAAAGAAGGAAACAGGAAAGGGAAGAACGGAGAGGGTGAGAAAAGGGGAAGAGGGAGAGGGAGACTGTGACTGGCGCCGCCGCCGCCTCGCCCAGCTGCCATGCTTCTCGTCGTCGCCGCCGAAGGGGAGAGGGAGAGAGAGCGCCGTCGAACAGAACACGAGAAGGGAGAGGAGCTGTGTTCTGTTGTTGACGTCGCACCACCGCCACGCCGCCGTGCTGTGCGAAGTCACCGCCGTCGCCTCGATCCTCGCAGCCTCGCCGTCGCCTCGAGCCTCGCCGTCGCCTCGAGCCTCGCCGTCGTCGTCCTCGGCCCGAACCCTTGCCGCCGCGACTGTGGTTGCCAGAAACGGTGTTGTGGCCATCAGAACTGCTTGGAGATTGCTGCTGCTTCTTCTATCTCTGTTCAGATCCACTGCCGTCGCCGGGAAGACTCTGCCGTTGCCCTCGCCGGAGCTCCACACCGCCGCCACTGCCACCAGAAACCGCCACTGAGGCCTAAGTCTGTTTGGTAAACTCTAATCTTGCCTCAGATCTTCTTTTCTGTTAAGTTGGTTCTACTGTGAGTTGTTACTGGTTATACAGTCACCGCTGCTGCTTGTATGGCTACGCCGTGGTGGTTATAGCTGCCGTCACAGTCACCGCCCGAATGCCCTGGAATTTCTATTTTCTTGCCCCAATTCAAGTCCAGTGTCTCTATCCTGGTTTAACCTTTTTCCCTGGTTCTGTTTCACTTTTACACGCTAACCTGCCTTGGTTTCATTTATCTGTTTGTTCTGGTTTTAATTCCATTTCAGTTTCGGTGTTGTCTTGAACTTTCAGTGTTGTTCCTGCATTTGATTTCATCAAATTCGAATCCTGCTGCAACCATTGTCATTACCGTAGGAAAATTGACGCTGCTGCAAATTAGGAAGAAAAGGGGATTGTCGCGTTTAAATTCCACGAGTTTGGCTAATCGAGGTAGGGGCGTTTTCATTAAACTCATTTTTATTCTTAAGAGTTGTTATAAATTGATATTTAAGCAAATAAATATTTTTAGCCATTATGGAGTCTTATGAATTGAACTGAATTGCCTTGAATGAATGTGATTGCTTGTTTATCAAGTATAATTTGAGAATGAGAAAATGATTTGATGTTAGAGTTAATTTGGGTTTGAAAAATGGCTTGAGATTTGTGAATGACTCGGATTTGAAACTGTTGAAAAGGATTTGAGTAAATGTTGGTTGGCTTTGTTGGAAATGAATTGAGATCTGGAAAGGATTATAATATTAGAAATAAGCTTGATTTGTTGAAAAATGAGTTTAAATTGAAAATGGGCTGAGATATTGAAATTGGTCTGATTTTAAAATTGAATTGAAAGGAGTTTGAGAAATGGTTTTGTTGGGACCCGAAAAGGGTGGCAGAATCCGAATTTTAGAGGAGATGCTGCCGAAATTTTATAAAATTAGAAGTTTCATTTGAAGTAATTATTTTAAAAAGGTTTAGTTTTAAGCATTATGTGGTTTAAGATTACTTTATTTATCAAAGAAAGAATTATGTTTTGGATTGAGATTGTTGATTAACGGAAAGAAGGATGATGAGGATTGATTTGAAATATGATTTTTGAATGAATTTGGAAATGGGATATGGATTGACGAATGATGATGATATTGAGAATGGCTTAGATATTGATGAATGATGAATGAATTATTTATATGGCTTATGAATTTGAAATATCTGAGATACGAGGTTCCCTGGATTAAGTGCCGTGGCTTGCCACCACGTGTACCAGGTTGAAAACTCGATACTCTGTTGACCCTACGACGTAAGTGTGACCGGGCACTATATAAATTCTCCCGAATGTTACCCCCATTGAGCAATATTGATTATTTGAGAAAAAGCTATGCATAGACTCTTGGGGATGCACGTCGGGGGACAGTCTAAGGACAATTCAGACTTGTCGGGTTGGTTGGATAACCGACAGATGAGCCTCATCAGCCATAGGACAGGCATGCATCATATGCATTTGTATGCTTTACTTGGGTTTGAACTTGTTTTGGTTTGCCTAATTGCTAAACTGTTCTTAACTGCTACTTTAACTATTTGCTGTAACTGCTACCTACTTGTGCTTTCCTTGTCTGTCTTGCCTGTGTTTGTTCTGGCGTGCTACATTTGAGAATGAATTTTGGTGCTGAATTAATGATTGTGTTGTTTGATTGCCTGGTTGGCTTTTGATTGAGATTTTCTTATAAGAAAGAAAAGGTTCCGAATTTCTGAAAGATTAAACATTGTTTCTTTGAAAAGGTTTTGGACGATTACCTATTGGTTTTTAAAAGATTCATAAGGCAATGATAATCACTGAGCTTGAAAACAGTTTTTTTATTGAATATCTTCTTATGACAACTTTGAAACTCCGTGGTGAGACCATGTGGTTAGGTTCTCACCCCCCTACAGCTTTACCTTTTCAGGAACCGGTTGAAGCATTATGAAGAGTTATACTGCGCTTTGTTTATATGTTGTATTAATTAGATTATTTTCTTCCTCGTCTCTATTATTACAAGTTTGTAAGAGGGATAGGAGTTGTATGTTTTATATGTATACTATATTATGAGATATTATGTAAGGAGTATTGTATATAAATCTATGCCTACTTGTAGTTTTTTTTAGATAAAGTATTTATTTTCGGTTTTCAAAGAAATCAGTGATACGATGTCGAGTCAGAGGCTCCTATTGTAATATTTAGTATATAAAGTAGTCGTAATACTTTTTGCTATCAGAGTGGCGCAGCCGGAAGCGTGATATTCTGGTAGTGAGGGTGTTACATTTTGGTATCAGAGCAGTTCATCCTAATTAGAGCCTTGGGAATGGACTGACTATGCTTCATTGCATATGCTGAGAGTTTGTCATATTGTAGGTCTTGTTCAGTTAACAAGAATTAAAGTTTTATGAACATGACTGTCTATTGATTAATGCTGTTAGCTTATCGTTGCATAACTGCTGATGTTAAGTCTGGCCAACTTAATGTTAATGGTTATGTCTACGAAGAAGTTAATGGGTTATCATAGATAAAGTAGGATTGATAAGTGATGCAATTCATGGGCTTTGGGAGCGTTAGAAATTAATTTTGAAGTTAATTCCGTTTTGGTGTATAATCCTTTAATCGTGCTTGGTGTTATCTCCTTCTCTATCAATTGCATTGGAATTCCTTATTCATTATTTCCTTCGTGAAATGTGATTGATTTAACTGCCAACCTTATCTTACCATTCATACATTGCCTTTGCTTGGTTTGTATTCGGTTGTTGCTTGAAACTTGAGGTATTTATTCTTATTACTGTTAATAGCCATCTTTATAAATTCTGTACTCCTTGAATTGATCTTGGATTTATTCTGGTGCCACAAATGATTCGCAGATCTCTGGAAACATTAGTGATTGATTTTAGCTACCCTCACTTGTGAGCCTTGTATTTCTTTCTAACTGGATGGTGTCAATTTATGTGCTGTGAATCGTACTATTGTATCTGACGTATCATTTATTTCTCTTTTCTTCATTTTGGAATCACTTGCTTGACTACATCTTGAAAAGCAATTTGAATTTTCTTACGCATAATCTAGTTGATCGGTTTTTAGTTTTCTCTTTTGGTTCTTATAATGTGGTCATCGATTTTGAATTCTTTTACATGAGCTAGAAAAACCCTTGAATTGACTCGAACCTGCATCGTTTATTTAATCCTCTCGAAAATTTTGTTTCAGACCTTTCTAAAGAAGTTTTAATTTGATTTGTTTTCTGTTTTAATATATTCCTGTAAGTTTGCTTGAATCTTTTGAAATATCTCTCTTAAGAAGTACATGCACAGCCCTTTAATTTTAAGCGGTTTTGAACTCTGAGAGTTACTGTCATAGTAAACTAATTATGCGGTTTAATCCTTCCGCTCTATGTTTTGCATTTCATTTGTATCTTGTCCTGTTGTGATACTTTGTGTCTTATAGCATTCTTTTTTAATTTTTACTTAGGATCTTTTAAAAGAATTTCACTTTTGTTTTTCTCTATTCGATTATGCCCACAACTATTCTTTGAAAATCTCAACAAGATTGTCCTTACTTTTGCATGTACTTTCTTATGTGGATGTTGAAAGCTTTTATGTGATTTGAATATAACTTAAATTCTTCCAACCATACTACAGTCTTTAATGCAAATTCTACTTGATTGTATACTTGAGTATCTTCTAAGATTTTGCATTTTCCCTAGTTAAAATTAAGAAGTTTTTTATACCTTATTTTGACTTAAACTTGTCTTGACATAATGCAACACTTATGTTTCTAAAATTTCTTTTGAAAAACGTTTGTTTCATATCTTCTTTTAAAAAGGTGAAATGATTTTCTTAGTTCTATCCATTGTGAATGGATGTCCTAATTAAGTGTGTTTCATGTCATCCTCTTAACATCTTGTAAACATTGTCTTGAATCATGTTATCTTCTCTTTTGCGAACTTTGTATGTCCTTTATTTGGCCTAAACTTGTTTCGGCTGGATATGTTAGCTTTTCTTATGGTTCCTATTGAAGTTCTTTGGTTTAGACCTCCTAAGAAAGATGTAAATTGACTCTCCTTCTGGAACATTTCATTGTTATTGTGCATTCCTGTTAATTTACGATTCTATTTATCCTTTCGACTTCATGCGAACGCTGTCCTTGTCATTTGATTTGCTCTTCCTAGGTGTTATATCCCTCTAAGTAAACTCGAGTTCTTCGGTGACTCCTAGACATGGGTAACAATAGGTTAGTTTGCTAGTACACAGCTTGTTAACGTAGGAGGTGAATTAGAAAATGTTGCAGGTTATGGCGTTTGATTTTGCACTGATGTGTTTGAGCACGTGTCAGGTTGCTAAGTTTTCGAACTAAGATCGATTGTTTAGGTCGCCGCTTAATAATGAATGAGTTTAAAACCTTGATTGAGTTTGTTGGAAGTCAAAGATAACGGTTGAACGTGGATACAGATGAGAATTTAAAAGGAATGGAAGTTAAGAAATTTTCATGTAAGATAAAGTGTGTGTACGAAAATTTTTACCTCGGATTTCTCTTTTCTAAATAGAGTTTGACTTCTATCTGTGGTATAACTTTTTATACACGTTTGTTTGAATATGAACCTCGAGAATTTTTGAACAAGCATTTGACTTTCTCCCAATTTTTTTTATTACCTTTGGTTGAGTTGTGTACCTAACTATCTTTCTAAAATATTTAAGAAAATATTTTTGCTTTTAATCCAACCGGTGTCTACTTCGTTTTATAAATTCTACATAATCTGTTTTAACATGAAATTGTATAAAAATAATGCCATATTTATACTTTTATTATTTCTTTTACAAAGTGTTTGATGCATACTTTTCCTTTGAAAATGTGAAATAATTTTTGAAATGTTTTTCATTCTCTATGAGCAATTCATTCGAAAGTATTCTTAATTCTACTCGAGACTTATGAGCCTTGTCTTTGGTCTTAGATATTCTTTTTTCTGTAAACCTCATATTCCTTGACTCGACTTAATTTTGCTTTAAACTACTACACTACTTTTCCTTTTGATATTCTATCGGATTTTGTTGATTCGGGAATCATTCTTATGTATTCCTGATTACTTGTGATTTTAACAATCCTTTCAAACCCTGGCGGATTTTGTCGCTTATTTTTTTTCCAAGGTCTTGTATTCTTTTGAATAAACTCAATGATTGCCTTAGAATCACGTATGACTTTTAAGGGTAGCAAATGAAACTTTAAAAATGCTATTCATAGACATGAAAGATGAATTGGTAAGCGTGCAACGTTATGAGGAGTATAGCAGTTTGTTCGTCGTAAAAGTTTACGGATGTTAGGATTGTGGCGGGTTTTGGAGTTGTGAAATGATTGATGGAATTGGGGGGCTGAAGTTCTAAAATGGGTAAGAGATCTATGAGCGAGCGTTATATCTGTTGTTTTGTACCAGCCTATTCTATAGTCCTTTTTGCCACACAAGCTACCGTTTTGTTTTGTAAACACCTATCTTGATTTGCACCCTATTTTGTTTCCGCAAGTTTTTGTAAAGTTTTGAACATTTATATATGCATACTAAGATTTTATACTTCTCTATTAAGTGTTTAAAAAGTAGAGTGCAAAGACTATGTATTACTTTAAATTTTCGAGGACGAAAATTTTTATAAGGTGGATAGGATGTAAGGCTCAGAATTTTCTAAAAATCTTATTATGAGCCAATTTCAATTTATTTATTCATTAAAGGTTTTAATTTCGAAAATTATTTTATTAAAGCTAACTAAATCAAGTTTTGATAATTAAATTAGAAATTTTATCTAATTTTACAATTATTGGGTAATTTTTATATTTAAATTATAAAGTTTAGGAATCGTAAAATAATAAGAATTTACATGATTTGATTTAAATAATTGTGATTTTAGAAATTAATATTTTAATTTTTATGAATAAAGAAAATTAATTATATTATCTATAGTTATCAAATTAGAATTACTTATTTGAGAATAATTTGTAAATTGATAATTAAATAGTATTTTTAATAAATATTAGTGTTGGATTAAAACAGGTTTTCAATTATCCTATTACTCTTAATTTTATAAAATTGTTATATTACTCATATAAATTTTACTCTAATTTTAAATTACCAAATAAAAACTTAATTCTAATCTAATTTCACAAATCAACATCGTTCATACACTTAGAAAAGGGGAAAACAGAAGAAAAAAAAGGAGGGAAATAGAAAGAGAAGAAATCGAGAGGGGAAGATAGAGAGCTCGAGAGTCAAGGAGTAAGGGAAGGGGAGGAAGACGCCGCGATGATTAAGGAGGCTTCGACTTCTTCACCCTCATGCATCCGTCGCTGCCACCATCATCAACCGAAGCTGCTGTGCGTGGAGAGAAGGGGAGACTGCG
>NC_029788.2:126700508-126703288 GCF_000816755.2 Arachis ipaensis
TTAGAATTATTTATTTGAAAATAATTTGTAAATTGATAGTTAATTAGTATTTTTAATAAATATTAATGTTGGATTAAAATAGGTTTTTAATTATTCTATTACTCTTAATTTTATAAAATTGTTATATTACTCATATAAATTTTACTCTAATTCTAAATTCCCAAATAAAATCCTAATTGAGGCAACAATCCCTAATTCTTTCTAACCTACCCTAACCACCCTTGTTTCCCCTTTCTAACAACATATACGGCAGCAGTAGTAGGAGGCAAAAAAGAAAGAAAGAAAGAAAGAAAAATAATGAATGAAAGAAAGAAGGAAACAGGAAAGGGAAGAACGGAGAGGGTGAGAAAAGGGGAAGAGGGAAACAGATTTACAGAGGAGGAGGAACGGGGAAGAGAGAGATCTGAAGGGAGAGAGAGACCGTGTCCAGCGCCGCTGCTGCCTCGCCCAGCTGTCGTGCTTCTCGTCGTCGCCGTCGAAGGGAAGAGGGAGAGAAAGTGCCGTTGCGAATAAGAGCTGAGCCGAGAAGAGAGACAGCGCAAGAGGGAGCTCATCGCTGCCAGCTGCGTCAAGCATAAATACTATTGCTAACAAGGAAAATAATATTTGTATATCTTATTATTTAATGGTATAGATATTAAGTGAAGTCTAAAGTGACTTATTATAGCAGCTGCGGTAGTTATAAACTTTACCAGTAACTAAAACCTATTGCTAAAGTTAAAAACTTAATATCACACTTCTTTATATTTTTTGTGGTACCTTTTACGAGTTTAAACCCATTTTGGTTCTTGAGATTGGAAGGTTGTACTAATTTAGTTCCTGATTTTTTAATTGTTACAATTTAATTCTCGAGATTTAAAAAAGTACACTAATATAATCTCTCGTGCAGAAACGGTTCCAAGTGCATTGGTGTGGGGGCAAGTGCTCCCACTACAATTTGAAATTTTTTTTAGTAGTATATCATAATAATATTTATTTGTCCCTATTAAATTATTAAATTTGATCCTATAATAATTTTTTACTCAACTTTTGGTACTTAATCGTCAATTTAAAAATTTTATATTAGATATTTGTTAGAATGATCAATTCTCATATTTAAACGAAATTAGTGTTTTTTTTAAAAATCAACTCAAAAGAATATTATTTATCTTCTTTTCAAATTAGTTTTAATTTTTGCGTAGCAACTATATTAATTGAAAGAACTTTTTTAACTATGAATATCAATAAGAGTCGGCTTCTAATTGTGTTGGGAAGTGAATTTTTAAATAATTGTTTAGTAATATATATGGAAAGAGAGAAATTTTGATGGTAGTGTTAAGAGAAAAATTAATACACATATTATTTTTATTATAAAAATTATTATCATGTTATATAAATTTTGCCCCCACTACCAAAATTTTCTAGATCCGTCACTGCCCTCGTGTATCTTCCGTCGCTGGAATTCAACACTGTTAGTGGCGTAGCTCAAGTCTTGTCACGCTAGACATATTAAAATGACGTGGTATGCGTTTTGGCGCTAAAGAAGGCACTAAATGACGTCGTTTGAGGGTTTGAACAATACTAAAATGTTATATCCCTCCCTTTTGATATTGTTCAAACCCTTAAATGACATCATTTAGTGCTCTTTTAGCGTAAAAACGGGTACAATGTCGTTTTAATATGTCTAATATGGTAAGACTTGAGCTATCTCTCTAACGACGTTGAAGAGGGACTACATTGGTGCAATTTTTTGAATTTGGAGGACCAAAGTGTAGCAATTGAAAAGTCAGGGACCAAATCAGTGCAACTCGCCAATTTCGGGACCAAAATAGGGTTTAACTCCACCTTTTACCTTTAATTTTTAAATTAATTTTTTTAATATTAAAAATGTATTACTTTAATTTTAGCAATAAAAATAACATTAATACTTGTTCAAAATTACAAGAATTAGGCCGTTTTTGAGTCATATATCAACGTTCCAATAAAAAACATACAACTCGAGATGCTTTTACTATGAATACCATTTTTTCTAGCTTGCAATGACCTATAAAGCGAAAAAAATCATTGATAATAATTAGTGAAAACTAAACTCTCTTTGCAATCATTTTTACCATTTCGTTGAACGATCATTTAATTATGAATCAATCAATATGATGCACTAAGGTTTTTCTTAATGTAGACTAAAGTCTAACTCTTAACTTCAACTCTATTTTATTCAAAAGGGAAAAAATATATACATATAGCTATCTTGTATTTGTGTTTGAGTATCCAAACGCGACCTATATGAATTAAATTCTCAATATAAAACATAATTGAGAGGAATGCAGAAAAACGAAGAACACATTATACGAGATAAGTCTCAATGTAGTCTCTGAAGTTGCACTCGAGCCTCATAGTAGTCCCTGAACTTAAAAGTTCCTCAAAGTCATCCCCGAACTTGCACTCCGGGACTCAAAGTTGTCCTTCCGGCAATTTCTGGACACCTGGCGCAACCGGAAAGCTGAGCTGGCAGCCTTCGTGACACGTGGGCTTTACAACGGCTAGCTGATGTGGCAGAGTAAAGTCTCCCGTATCAATTTGGTCCCTCAGTTGAAGTTAAAACCCTAATCCCCAAATTTGAAGGCCACAATGCTCACTCTATTCTCTTCTCCTCGGTTCTGTGTTCTTATCTTCTCCATCTTTGAAGCCCGACGTGTAATACCCGGTCTAACCAAAATTTAGTAAATAATAAGTTAAATAGGAGCGAATATGGTTGGAAGATTTGGCAATTGGAATTTGATAATTTAAATATGATATTTGGA
>NC_029788.2:126706051-126708848 GCF_000816755.2 Arachis ipaensis
TATATTAAAATATAAAATATACATTAAAAATAAGTTAAACAATACATGTATTTATACACAGATATATAGTGGTTAATAAATAATTTAATATTTAATTTTTTATATACACATATTATTTTTATTATAAAAATTATTATCATGTTATATAAATTTTGCCCCCACTACCAAAATTTTCTAGATCCGTCACTGCCCTCGTGTATCTTCCGTCGCTGGAATTCAACACTGTTAGTGGCGTAGCTCAAGTCTTGTCACGCTAGACATATTAAAATGACGTGGTATGCGTTTTGGCGCTAAAGAAGGCACTAAATGACGTCGTTTGAGGGTTTGAACAATACTAAAATGTTATATCCCTCCCTTTTGATATTGTTCAAACCCTTAAATGACATCATTTAGTGCTCTTTTAGCGTAAAAACGGGTACAATGTCGTTTTAATATGTCTAATATGGTAAGACTTGAGCTATCTCTCTAACGACGTTGAAGAGGGACTACATTGGTGCAATTTTTTGAATTTGGAGGACCAAAGTGTAGCAATTGAAAAGTCAGGGACCAAATCAGTGCAACTCGCCAATTTCGGGACCAAAATAGGGTTTAACTCCACCTTTTACCTTTAATTTTTAAATTAATTTTTTTAATATTAAAAATGTATTACTTTAATTTTAGCAATAAAAATAACATTAATACTTGTTCAAAATTACAAGAATTAGGCCGTTTTTGAGTCATATATCAACGTTCCAATAAAAAACATACAACTCGAGATGCTTTTACTATGAATACCATTTTTTCTAGCTTGCAATGACCTATAAAGCGAAAAAAATCATTGATAATAATTAGTGAAAACTAAACTCTCTTTGCAATCATTTTTACCATTTCGTTGAACGATCATTTAATTATGAATCAATCAATATGATGCACTAAGGTTTTTCTTAATGTAGACTAAAGTCTAACTCTTAACTTCAACTCTATTTTATTCAAAAGGGAAAAAATATATACATATAGCTATCTTGTATT
The DNA here is from genome assembly GCF_000816755.2 of Arachis ipaensis. Taxonomy (NCBI): domain Eukaryota; kingdom Viridiplantae; phylum Streptophyta; class Magnoliopsida; order Fabales; family Fabaceae; genus Arachis; species Arachis ipaensis. The sequence continues at coordinate 126,707,060 of NC_029788.2, forward strand.
TGTGTTTGAGTATCCAAACGCGACCTATATGAATTAAATTCTCAATATAAAACATAATTGAGAGGAATGCAGAAAAACGAAGAACACATTATACGAGATAAGTCTCAATGTAGTCTCTGAAGTTGCACTCGAGCCTCATAGTAGTCCCTGAACTTAAAAGTTCCTCAAAGTCATCCCCGAACTTGCACTCCGGGACTCAAAGTTGTCCTTCCGGCAATTTCTGGACACCTGGCGCAACCGGAAAGCTGAGCTGGCAGCCTTCGTGACACGTGGGCTTTACAACGGCTAGCTGATGTGGCAGAGTAAAGTCTCCCGTATCAATTTGGTCCCTCAGTTGAAGTTAAAACCCTAATCCCCAAATTTGAAGGCCACAATGCTCACTCTATTCTCTTCTCCTCGGTTCTGTGTTCTTATCTTCTCCATCTTTGAAGCCCGACGTGTAATACCCGGTCTAACCAAAATTTAGTAAATAATAAGTTAAATAGGAGCGAATATGGTTGGAAGATTTGGCAATTGGAATTTGATAATTTAAATATGATATTTGGATTCAGTGAATTTTTCCGAGTCGGAAAATATAGTTTTCTGCGTAAAAGTGCGCAGTGGAATTTTGACCGGCAGTACCGGCTGAGATCTGTCTGGTACTACAACTGAGGAAATTGATTACGGGTAAATAAGATTAAGAAATGAGGAATTATAATTAGGGAAGGTAGAAATATTTAAAGTGCGATTTAGAGCGCTAATCTTAAAGGTTTTGGCCCAAAATTGGGCCAATGGGCAAAAATAAGTGAACCGGGCCTAAGTGGGCCCAAGACCCAACATATATAAACATTAGTTGTGAGCATTTCAGCTCATTTTAGTTCTATCCCTACTTCATATGGGCTGAGGTAAGAAGTGCTCAAACCCTTGTGATTTATCATTTTTATGAGCCCCAGGTTGATGTATGTATGTGACATTGGTTATATTAGTGTATTTGGTGATGTTGGTGCACAATTGGGAGATTGGTATTGCTTGAGGAGCTTTGGTAAGGCTTGGAGCTAAGGTTGGTGAAGAATTCCAAAGAAGAGGCTCAATTGGTTTGGCTACAAGAGGTACGGTTTAAGAATGACCCTCCACGCGTAGGCGTACTTTGCGCGTACGCGTCGTTCTTCAAGAAGGCACTATCCACGCGTGCGCGTGGTGTGCGCGGGCGCGTCGATGCGCTGCACCAAATGCCCAGCTATTTTTCTGAAAGTTGTAACAGAGTTGTGCCAGTTTTGTGCCTGGGACGCAAGACCACCCACGCGTACGCGTGGCTGACGCTTGCGCGTCGTTTGGCTATTTTTCAACCCGCGCGTCCGCGCGTATGACGCTTGCGCGTTGATGAGTTTTGTGGCCATCCACGCGTGCGCGTGGAGTGCGCGTACGCGTGGCCCTGTTTTCATGCCAAAGTTGATTTTTAAGTTTTAAAAGCCAAATCTCATACTTCTAAGCCTCCGATCTCACCTCTTATGTATTAAATCATTCTGATATGCCTAGCAATGAGCTAGGGGATGTGGTAACTTGCGAGTGAAGCAAGGGGAAAAGTTATGATCAATGATGATCAAAGATGATTATATGAGATATGGAGGATGACGGTGGAAGTACCGTGTATGCCATGAACCGGAGGGCTAAATGGCCCGTTCTTGATTGGGCCATGATCCGGATGGCTGAGTTATTGCCGGGTTACGGCAAAGCCATTATTGTTTATGGCTGAGTATAAATGCATATATGATTAATGAATGAATATGTTAAATGGATAATAATAAAAAAA
>NC_029788.2:126709112-126709768 GCF_000816755.2 Arachis ipaensis
GATGTGAAAGAGATCGTACTAACACGCAGGAACCGGAAATCAACCCGAATAACCCGGTAAATCTTATGGCGGCATTGGAGAATATGGCTGCTGCTATGCAGGCCACTACGGAGGCTCTTGGGCAACAGATGAACAATAATGGCAATGGCGGAAGGGAAGCTCAGGGTCCTATGACACTGGCAACCTTCTTAAAGGTTAATCCACCTAAGTTCAAGGGAACCACCAATCCGACTGAAGCTGATAGTTGGTTTCAGGCCATGGAGCGAGCACTGCAAGCGCAGTTGGTGCCTGAAGAGCAGCGTGTTGAATTCGCTACCTATCTACTCACGGGGGAAGCATCGCATTGGTGGCAAGGGGCTCGACATCTCCTGCAACAGGGGAATGATCATATCATTTGGGATGCCTTCCAAGTGGAATTCTATAAGAAGTACTTTCCGAATTCTACCAGGACAGCCAAGGAATTGGAGTTACTGTAGCTAAAGCAAGGTGCTATGTCCATATCTGAGTATACAGACAAATTTGAGGAGCTATTCAGGTTTTCCCGCATGTGTCAAGGAGCTCCGGGAGACTTCGAGGAATGGAAATGCATTAAGTATGAAGGAGGGCTCCGGAGCGACATCTTAAGTTCAGTGGGACCAATGGAGATCCGAACTTTT
>NC_029788.2:126711155-126712383 GCF_000816755.2 Arachis ipaensis
AAGTCATAGAGAGCACAACCAAGGATTCGCACCAAGGGGTCGAGAGTTTAAGGAGAGAGGATACGTACAACACTTTCCCCTAGGACAGAATAACTTTGCGACGAGTAAGGAGTCCCAAAGGAATGGTAAGGGAAAACGGGCAGCGGCTGCTTCTGATGTTTCAAGCTGTCAGAGATGTGGAACTCATCACCCAAATAGGCCGTGCCGATTGGGGTTAGGTGTATGTTACAAGTGCGGGTTACCAGGGCATGTATCAAGAAATTGCCAACAAGGAGAGAGTCAGGATGCGGGCCGATTACGACAGTAAGATTGAGGTAATTACCTTAATACAAATGGATAAATGCCTGTGATGTAAATGACTTTCTGTTGAGAATGATGTGTTGTGTTTGTTATGTAGTTGGTTGATTTCTGGATTTTTGGTGAAATGGATTGAACTCATGAATTTTAGTTCCTTTGATTTAAATAGATAAGGGATGGTCCTAAATGATGGATTTGGAAACGTTAATTCGAATTGTCGGTCAAGTTAAGTGGTGGTTTAGTACTTGAGGAAATAAGTGATGGAACTAATACTTGACGAGAAATCAAGGTGGCATAGCGGAAGCTTGCTAAAGCGTTAGCATAATATGGTAATAATAAGGAAAAGTAGAGCATGATTGGAAATGCTTTATGCTTTGAGTACTTAAAATTTTAGTGAGCTTATGCAGATAATGATTCTAGGTAATTGGAATTAATTGTGGCTGTGAGCCTTGATGGTTCTGAAACGGATGAGGAAATTATCATTGATGCATAATTGGATTTAGATGATGAGAGAGTGCGAGTTGTCGTGTTTGAGAGATGAGTACCATGATGTTTGGTCATAGTGACCTTGGAATTAGATTGAGATTTATAATGATTGGTTTTGAAAGACGAATGTGAAAGCCACTAAATTGAAATACAGATGCAGTACTGAGATTGGTTTGAGGGAGCCCGTGACGGGTGGTAAACTCCAATTTTTGGGGAGGTACTGTTGAAAATTTTTCTCCAAAAAATTTGAAAGAGTGCTGGTTATTGGTTTTGAGGATAATTTTTTATATGAGAAACTTTAACGAAAGAGATGTGTCTCGAATGCTTTTATAGATTATTAAAGGAAAACGGATTCTCATGATTTTTGTTAAATTGTTATTTCAAACTCATTTGCTTCCCAGAAATGAAAGGGGTTTTTGATTGATGAGTCAGAGACTTTATAACA
>NC_029788.2:126712774-126713262 GCF_000816755.2 Arachis ipaensis
AATTATAATTAGGGAAGGTAGAAATATTTAAAGTGCGATTTAGAGCGCTAATCTTAAAGGTTTTGGCCCAAAATTGGGCCAATGGGCAAAAATAAGTGAACCGGGCCTAAGTGGGCCCAAGACCCAACATATATAAACATTAGTTGTGAGCATTTCAGCTCATTTTACCCTAAAAAGAAGGGTTGGGGCGCTGATTTGAGAAGAGAGAAGAGAAGAGAGAAAACCTAACTCTCTTTGATCTTCAAACCACCATAACTTGAGCTACGGAGCTCCGATTTGCGAGCCGTTTGCGGCCACGCGTTGCTCTTCTCATCCTCTACAATTCTGTCTAAGTTTGGTGGTGAGTATTTCATTCATCTCTGCCCAGTTTTCGAAATTCCCCACTGTTACACGTTTTTGGGTAGTTAGTGTTGAAATCTTGTGATTTTGGGTGTTTAGGGATACTCCAACATGGATTCTAAGTGAGTTCTATCCCTACTTCATATGGG
>NC_029788.2:126713416-126713984 GCF_000816755.2 Arachis ipaensis
TTGCTTGAGGAAGGCTTGGAGCTAAGGTTGGTGAAGAATTCCAAAGAAGAGGCTCAATTGGTTTGGCTACAAGAGGTACGGTTTAAGTTTTTTAAGTTTCACGTGTGTTGTGATGAGAATTCCTAGGCTAGATGCCCCTAGGATTAAGTTTGGATTGTGTAAATGGTTGGTGCTAATATGCATAGTTGATATGTAATGTGAATTAATGATTGGGTTGAGAATTGTGTGTCCTTGTATGCTTGGTGTATTGAGAATTTGATGTATTGGGTAATGAGTATTGAATTGTGGTTCATCCATTTAAATTGTGAAATTGGGCCGGAGGCCGTGAATTTTGGGCCGGAGGCCGGGGAAAGGTAAATTGATGTGTGCATTGTATGATGACATAAGTAATTGGATGAATTTCAGATAATGAATATATGAATGATTAGGTTGGTTATTGAACAATAAGGTTTGAGGAGTTGAAGTGTGAAATTTGGTAAATTTGGATGAAATTATATAGATGAGGCATGTTTGGTTTTGGTTGAGATATATTATATGGTCATATATGTGATTATGATTATTGATGCCT
>NC_029788.2:126722583-126739432 GCF_000816755.2 Arachis ipaensis
ATACTTGGGTAGTAGTAAGGGTTGTGGTTCGTCCCACTTGCTCCAGGTCAGAGATTGCGATGCCTGGGTAGTAGCGGCAGTAGTGGTGAATCCACTCGCTCCAGGTTGAGCTTTTAGACACCCGCCTGGGTAGTAGCCGCAGTAGTGATTATTTCACTGACTCTGGGCTGAGCGGGCAGTAGCAAGGGGGTTGTAGCTCAAACCTACTTGCTCCGCAAGGGGTGTTTCTGTCTAATGGTTAGCTACCAGGACATGTCGGGTTGGCTATATAACCGACAGATGATATCATCAGCCATAGGGCAGGCATTCATCATTTGCATATGTTTGAATTGTTTGGGTTTGCCATTTGTCTTGGATTTCTACATCATATATGCCATGTTACCTGACTATATGCTACTTGTTCTACTTGTATCATGTTTGTGTATTACTTGCTTGTATTGCTTGTGTTTGTACAACTGAGAGGCCCCTCATGCTGGTGTCGGTGGGTGTGAGGGCTGTTCTTGATGGGATGAATTGATGATGTGATTGCATGATAATGTATTGATATAGAACTGCTGAGGCAGAACAACTGGTGATGGTTTTGCTTATGATTCTGAGTCTGATTCGTGGAAGAGTCAGCGAGTTGGGAAACATGTGAAACATGAATTGAATTTAGCACTCCCTTATGATAGTTGCTTATTCATGGATTAGCGAGAACCTAGGATGAATAATTGGTGAAGAAGTTTAGGATGCTTAGTGAGTTTTTGTTGCAGTACATTGAATTTATTTGGCACTTTTACCGTACTGGGAACCCATGGGCCCGGTGTTCTCATTCCGTATATATCTCTTATTTTTTCAGATACAGGTCCAGGTGCTCAGAAGTGAGTTGTGGGTCGTCTGAGAGACGACGAAGATCTTTATTTCCTCTACTTTGTGTTTTGATTAGAATCTCTCCACCTTTGTTTTGGAAAGTTTATATTATGTATTGAACTCTTTGAATTTGCCTATAGAGGCTCTCATGTTTCCTTCGGGAGAGATTAAGATATACTGTTGTCAACTAATTTCATAACGTACTCTAGCCGACCTAAACTTCGTGGGTCGCGACTAGTAGCTATTTACTTATGTTATATATATCTATCTGTTATCTATCTATTAATCTCCTCTACGCCTTGTCCGTATATCGTTTTCGGCTTCACGGTTTATCTTTTGTTGTCGAAACGTGAGAGATACGTCTTCGCGATTTTATTTCTACTCTTTTCAGGCTTCTCGATTAATACTCCTTTCGAAATTACCTATATTTATTTATTAAAAATCCACCTGAGAGTCGTACCACCGTAATATCATTGACTTATGACTCGAGCATAAGGATTTGAATATTAGGGTGTTACACGACGATTATGGCAGCCTCGAGCTATGGCATAAGTACATAGATATCACACAATTGTGGCATAGGATTTACCCAATTGTTATGAAACTAGGCAGTGTATATTGGATAGAAATAGTGCCACGATACAAAAATTATGTAATCATGTAGCAGAGGAATTTCGATGAACAAAGCTGAAAACCACTCGGGCAATTTATTTATTTTTCCACTGTAACTCTTAAAAGGGTGCCTAATGATGTTAGTATATGGCATTGCGTTAAACATAGATCTTGTGGAAACCATGCTTTTCACAGAATATAGAATGTAAAGCCTTTCAACGGAGCAAAGTTAGCTTTTGTATCTTCAATATCTATCTGCCTACATATCTTCATTTCCAGAATGAAGAAGTGCCATTTACAACTATATGTAATCATACCTAGTCAGAGCCGTCCAACAAGACCCAATGCTAATGTACTCAGTTGCTTCTAACTGGTATTAGAAACTGATGAATGTCTGTGGAAGTGAATATCAGCTACATGAATGAAACCCTCTGCTTTAGAACAAACAGTAGCTCAAAGGGAGAATAGTATAATCTTATGATGACCAAAACAAAGAGCATCAGAAGCACTAGAAGTATGGAAATACAACGCATCACCTTAGATATTCACTTACACACAGTTACTCAATATTTGTGCACTATTCAACAGTAACTGCCCTATGATAGTTACTCAGTTTCAGATCAACTCCGATCTCGCTGGGAAATGGTCACAGCAAATTTATACCTTCTTTGCACCACCTTAGATAAATAAACATTTACACTCAACAGAACCAGAAAACAATCCCAAATATGCCACAGGGATAGTTTACATATTAACACACAAAAGGTAACATGACTTTGTTTTTCTTGTTCATCAAGGACTCTTATACATCAACATCACATTGGAGATCACTAGCTAATCCTAACTTAAAAAATGTCTTGAATGCAATGCGGATGACGAAAAATGTGAGGATAAGTAAGAAACAAAAATGATATCCATTGTAAGTAAATACAAGCTAAAGATTTCATCCATCTGGTGACCTTTAAGGATCTGATTTAACCGTTTGTATGATTTAAACAGAACTTAATAATACACAAATGGCTTGATCAGGACAACCCATCAAATTGCTCTTTCGAAGTACGGGCATGAGAACATCAGTAAAATTCAGACAGTTTCTCACCAATAATTTTTTCCATTAAACAAATCTTCAAAACATAGCAACAAGTACGACCATCAATTTGATTAAAGAATCAAGTAAACTTCTACAATTAAGAAACAAAACCAGCACAAATCAACAGTAATCAGAATAAAAACGAGGAAAAGGAAAATTGATGAAAGTTTCAATGAGCTGCACTGCAGAAGACTGAGAAATAACATCAGGTATCATTTCTGATTTGAATTTTTCCTTTTTTTTCCCCACCGTAACAAACCTAGTAACTGATCAAACCTTAGCACAGAGCCCAAAACAGAGGCGTTCATAGCCATAGATTACATTCGAAAGAAACGGCCTGAACTTTGGTGAATGTTAAATTAACAACAACATCAAAACACAGAGAAAGCACATATTTTTTTTATTTTCGGCTTACCTGTGTCAGCGAAACTAGCCTTCCCAACTCTGGGTATGAAGGAGATGACAACAGTGATGCTCCAGGGCCTGAGTTTTCGACTGAAATCAGTGCGGTTAATGCAATCGCACATGCGCCATTGGTGACTGTCTTGGAGAAGAAGAAACCTCACTCTCTGTTGTGTTTGTTTTGTGTTTTGAGAGGAGGGAGGAAGGAGGAAGGAGGAAGGAGGCTTTCAGCATGAAACGACGTCGTTTCATCTCATTTTGGCGCCACAGCCAAAACAGTGTCGTTTCAGTAAGGCCCACGCGTCACGAAGGCTGCCAGCTCAGCTTTCCGGTTGCGCCAGGTGTCCAAAAATTGCCGGAAGGACAACTTTGAGTCCCGGAGTGCAAGTTTGTGGATGACTTTGAGAAACTTTTAAGTTTAGGGACTACTATGAGGCTCGAGTGCAACTTCAGAAACTACATTGAGGCTTATCTCCACATTATACGGTTCTTTTAATAATTATTGCAAGAAGACTAGTGGCTTCTGTGCTGTTTAGGGAATTGGTTGAAAAGAACTCAAACAATGCATGTGGAGATGAACTTGATGAGGAAGTCACAAAGGATCAACAACAAAACATAGCCAGTGATGATGAACTGCGTGGGATCTTCTGTGATGGCAGTGACAGCATTTTGTTCTTCTATGATCCAAACAAATACGCCTTAGAACTGCAAGAAAGCGACCTCTACTCATTTCTTTGAACAGAGATGTGTAGTTTTATTGACAATAATGTAAAATATGATGGGACATATCAATTTTGTTCTATGCATGTTTCCATATCTCAATAGCTTCAAATTTTACAAGGGATGTTAATCATAATTGCTAAAAGAAATTTAAAAGCATTGTTGACAAGAGTATATGACTATGCAATAATTCACAGTTAATAAGATCCTATTTGTAGTCATATGTGAACCATCAACATATATATAACGGATTAATTGCAGGAATCAATATACCAATTACTTCAACATATCTAATTGTAGTTAATTGTGCATTCTTAAAATCATCTGATGCAAACTTCTTTTGCAATCAAAAGAACCAGAATTCTACAGATTCCTTTCCATACTATGCTAAACTTCACATGCTTCACCCAAAAAACATGTTTATTGTTAGAAACAAGGGCAGACGAAACTTCTGGAAAGAAACGCAAACGGAACTGCCAGAAAGAAACATAAACTGAACTGCCACAAGGAAACACAGACGAAACGCAGACGGAACTGCCACGAGAAAATGCGGACGAAACTGGCGAAAGAGAGCGAAAACTATATGATTTCTTCATGAGAATAGGTAAGCAGCGGATGACAATGGTGTTTGATCATTCGACTCGAAAAAAAACACAAAATAGAGAAAATAGGCTAGTCGGTGAGGTGAAAAAAGCATCAAAGGAGTGACAAAAGGTTAAGAAAAATGGCATAAAAAAAAAGTGCAAAAACTACGGTGATTTCACCGCAAGGAAAACAACCTATCCTCTTCAAGGAGGATACCATGGCTCTGATACCATGTTAGAAACAAGAGACTAAACTGGAGGAAGGATTTGTGTATTATTGAGTATAATTAAGTTGTCTATTCAAGTTGTCTGAAATAATACAATATAGAATGGTATTTATATAAGTACTAAGAGAATCGAAATACTAAAGATGTGATATCCTATAATAAATATTCAGATATGCTAAATAATGCTAATTGATCATAATTGATCCTAATTATATTCTAACATTTATGAATACTGTATAGATGGATATGTTAACCTTTCATACTCATTGGTAATTGCTCTCTTTTTTTCAAGGCTATGGTTTTGTTCCCTTAATGGGTTGTTCTGTGCTTGCAGTGCTCCCTTTGATAGAGGTTATTGTCCCTATTTACAGGTGCTGTTGTAATTTTATTTTTTACTCTCCATTCGATTCCTATGAGAAAAATTAGTGCTCTTACTGTGAAAAAGAGAGAGATTGATCATCATTGCTTCTCCTTCCTCCTATGGTGTTGTTGACTTTAAATATTGAAAAAGAAGAGAAATAAAAGCAGAAGAAAATTCATGTTTTTGTTAGTAACTTTTTTAATGAAAAGATTTTAGCTTTTTGTATTTCTATATTAGTTTTTTTCCCTTCTCTTATTTAGAATATGGATATTGGTTGTAATTTTAGTTTTGTTCAAAAATCTCATTTATTTAGTAATGTTAGTGTTGGCCCAATTGATCTACTTATAATATTTTTCATATAAATGAATACTTGTTTTTTTGAAAAAAACAATTGCTTCTTTTTACATTTTAACATCCTGTCTTGAATAAGCATAAGCATAACTACTGCATAAGCATAAGAGAGAGTATGCAAAAGGAAATTGATTATTGTATGCAGTATGGCTTTTGTTATTCCAAAAATAGAAAAAGCAAAATAAATATATAACACACTATATTTTTGTTATTCCAAAAATAAAAATAATCTAAGATTACACACATGAAAAGAGCAACATCTAGACTTGTGACTTAAAAGATCTTTTTCAGCAACCTATAAACATCTACAGAAAAAGCATTTCCCTGTGCTAACCCAGCAACAAGGCCACCACCATATCCAATTAGAATTACCATCCAATACAATTCAAAGAAAGATCCTGACTCAGAATCTTGATCACCATAAGGTTTTTGCAATGGGGGCTTAGGATGATCTTCACATTTCTTCAACAATTGAATCCCGCACAAATCTTTATTTCCCTCAAATGAATTATTATCAAAGGTAGAAAGTTGGCCATTTTCTGGTACTGGACCTGAGAGATTATTGAAAGACACATTGAAGAAATCCAAGAAGGTTAGCCCTGTGAGTTGTTGAGGAATATTCCCTGACAAGTTACTGAGAGAAAGGTCCAGCACTTCAAGATTTGAAAGCTTTCCCAAGGAAGATGGAAAATGCTGCCAGTAAACATGTTATTGGATAAATTGAGCACAACAAGACGATTCAAACTTCCCATGATATCTGGAATCTCTCCCGAAATTTTGTTACATGAAAGATCAATGGCTACCATGTGATGAAGGTATTGACTCCCAAGATAATCCATGACAACTCCTTTGTTGGACATTGAAAATGGATGCCAATCAATATCTATTTCCGCATTGTCACTATGAATCACGTCCTTGAAATCCAGTTGCCTTTTGTTGGATATGATCATCGATCTGAAGCACATGATTATTTGTGATGTAAATTTCGTTGAGAAACCATTTTGAGAAAGATCAATGATTCGAAGGTGGGGAAATGTGTATTTCAATGGACACATTATAGCTCCGTGAAATTGATTATCACGTAAAGAAACAACCTTTAACTTAGGAAGAGATGCCAACCAGAAAGGAAATGAGTCATTGAAATGGTTATGTCTCACATCAAGAAACTCTAGCCTTCTGCAATTGACAAGTGCTCTTGGTAATTGACCGTACAACTTGTTAGAACTAAAATCGATCAACTGAAGGACATTTCCTTTCACATAAATTTGAGGAATATTGCCTGTCAATTTGTTTCCCGAGACATTCAAAAGTTGAAGGGATTGGCTAAAGCTTCCCAAACATGATGGAATCATGCCAACTAAATTGTTGGAAGATAAATCAAGATTCACAAGTGACTGCAGGTTGCATATCGAGGGGGATATTTCTCCCAACAATAGGTTGTTGGAAACTTCCAAACTCTCAAGAGTCGTTTTGTTCCATAACCAACTCGGTATTGTCTTTATGTTGTATAAAATTGGGAAAATGAACTAAGTTGCATGAACCTAAAATCAAAGCTTGAATTTGAGAAGGAAATGTTACGTTGGAAGAGTTCTTCCCTTCAAGAAAAGACAATTTGTTGCCTCCGCCTAAACCAAGAATAGTAAGCTTTTGGAGCTTTGAAAGCATGTGAAGCTCAATCTGTCCTTCCAACATATTACTATGTAGTTTAAGACCTGTAAGATTCTCTAACTTGAAGAGGAAATATGGAATTTCACCTTGAAGATCAAGTTGGAATTTCTCCATTTAAATTGCACCCACTCAATCCTAACCATCGAATTGGAGGAAGGATTGTCACATTGACATCCCTGTTTTGTGAGAACAAGGACAATTTGTTGTTAGACAAGTCAAGAATATTAAGCATCTTTAGCTTCAAAAACATGTCAAGTGTTAGGCGGCCTTCGAAAAAATTATAACTTAGAACTAGATATACAAGATTCTCTAGTCCAAAAAGAGGGCGAGGGATTTCACCATGAAAGCTATTATCTTCAAGAGCCAAGTGAGCTAAATTGGTCAGGTTTCCAATGGATGCAGGTAATGTGCCCTGCAGATTTTGGTTTTCCGCAAAATTCAAAGATGTTAAGTTTGCAAGAGAGAATATTCCGATAGGAAACTCACCATGCAGTTCACATTGGCGAAAAGAGAGTATTTGCAGAGATGTAAGGTTTGTGAGCGTGTGAGGTAATGATGATGAAATGGTGACAAAATTAAGCCGAAGTTGTTCAAGTCTTGTTGAGTTTTGAATTAAGCTTCGCAGAGTGGATTCCTTCAGTTGCAAACGGTTGATTAATGGATAATCAAGCTGTTTAATATAGCTGCGAAGATCAAGGGACAACAAGTTGAACAAACGGGAAATTTGAGTTGGGACTTCACCTGACAATGTGGTTTCACCAAATTGAGAAAGATTCAAATGCCTCAGTTGTGACAAGTCACCTATCCTGGCTGGAATTTGCGAGTGATTGAAGTCATTGTCTGAAAGATCAAGGCTTTGAAGATGCACAAGCGAGAAAAGGGTGCTATTGGGATCCATGGAACCATAGAGCAGGCTGCTACTAAGATCAATGGAAATGACATGACCTGTGAGTTCATCGCATTCGATGCCATCCCACAAGCAGCAATCTGTGGACGGATTCCAAGAAAGAGTTTTAGGATAACTGAAAGGATTGTAGGAAGCATACTTACTTATGAAGAAGCTTTGTTTAAAGCTGAGCAAGGCATTGCTTTCATGTTGATGGCATTCATGATGATGAGTAGTAGTTGAATCATTCAAAGTTAAACAGTTTGTGAACAGGGAGGATGAGAAGAGGAGAATGAACTGTATGGAGAAAGCAAGAGAACACAAGAACCCTATTATTGTCAGTTGAATTGCAATAGGTTTCAATGGATGAAATGTTTGGGACACTTGAATCATTTTTATAGGCAAGTATAAAGTGTCCGCGTTCTCTAAAATGGAGTGTACACTGGGTGGAGACTCTAACAACCATCTTTTTTCCCCTACTATTTCACTTTGCTAACAACTTTGCATTTGATGTTGTCGTTCATACTTAACTGTACATGCAACGTCATGACTTCTCTACTCATATAGTCATCTCTCACAAGTCACAGGGGACAAGGTATCTTTCAAACCTTATCTATATCTTTCTTTACCGCCACAAACTTCCTTGCTTTTGGCGTTCTAAAGTTACGCACTTGCAAAAAGTGATATGTATATGTATTTTTCTTAATTCCGTTGTAGTGACGATAGATCATACATTCATACTCAATAGAGTGTGAAATTGCATTTCCGTTTGTTTTGGTGAAAACAAGAAAAAATGGTCATACAAATTTTTGAATTGAAATAATGGAGTTATAGGTCCATAAAAATTCAAATATTCTCCGTATCATTTCCACGTCTCTTTAATCTAATTCACCTCACGCGTCACTATCTAACCAACTTTTCAATCAACGCGCAAATATATAATTGTTTTTTTCGAAAAGAATTTGTTTTCTTTTTCGAATTTCTTTAGTGTTTTCGATTTACGTTCTTTTCCATCTCTGCGTTTCTTTTCGTTCGTTCTCTGCATTCTTGTCATGGTCGAAAATGAGCCATGACCGGCGCTGAGGAAAATAATCCCCAAGCAACTCTAACTAACTCAAATATAAGTTGAATAAGAAAGTTACAAATATTTTAAATAAATTTACAGTGTCTAAAATGCATGGTTCTGAAAACCAAACTGGACCAGCCGGTTCAACTGAAAAAACCGGGAACCGATCACCTAGTAAACCGTCTAGCAAAAAATCGATGAGAAAATCAGTCGAACCGGAGGTTAACCGGTGAACTAGGAAAACCGTCCGGTTTTTTAGCAATTTTTGGTTTGGATATTAAACTACTAAACGGCGTCGTTTTGAAGGTATAAAAAAAAAGAGAAGCTAAACGCAACGAACCCTAATCCTAATCTCAGTCTCACACTCTCACAAGAGAAAGCACAGCATAGCCGCCACGGGCAGAAGAGAAAGCACCCATGGGCCACGATCGAGCAGCCCCTCTTCGCCGTCGCATAGCCACCACCATCGCCACCGCATCCCACCGCCATCGCCACCGCATCCAACATCCCACAGCCCCTCTTCGCCGTCCCACAGCCCCTCTTCGTTGTCGCCGAGCTCCCCTCCTCGTTGGTCGTCACCGAGCTAGCCTCCTCCATCGTCGTCGCCGAGCTCGCCTCCTCCTTTGTCGCTGTTACTCGCCACCGGTAATACTCTATTCTTATTCGTTTGCGCCTTCCACCTCGCCTCCTGTTTAATCGTCGCCTCCTCCTTCCACCTCACTGCCTTCTGATTTTCTGTGCTTGATTTTATGATTTATTAGCTTGCGATTTGTTCATGATTTGTTATATGTGCTTGATTTTATAATTTTTCTGTTCATGATTTGTTATCTGTGTTCATGTTTTGTTATCTGTATTCATGATTTGGTATCTGTTCATGATTTGTTATCTGGATTCATGATGAGGTCATCAGAAAAATTCTGTTTGAGTTGCTGTTCATGATTTGGTATCTGTTCATGATGAAATGAGTTACTGCTTCATGATTTTGGTTGCTGAATTATTTATTTGTTCATGCTGAATTACATGATTTTGGTTGCTGCTTCATGTTTATCTGGATTACATGGTTTTCTGAAGTTATTTTCTGGTCTTTGATTTTCTGATTGTTACAGATGGAACAATCACAAAGTAACCCATAGCCACAAGATAATGCTGTTCAAGATTCTCAAACTGGTTCATCCAGAGGTAAATCTGATCCAGCTTGGCAATATTTTACAGTGAAGTATGACAAAAATAATAAGGCTCAATATACATGTATTTTCTGCTTGAATACTTACAATGGAGGGGGGATATATAGAATGAAATATCATCTTGCAAAAATCCCTGGACAAATTAAAGTTTGTAACAAAGTAACTGAAGATGTTGAACTTCAATTCAAAAGGCTTTTGGAGGAAAACAAAAAAAATAAGGCAGAAAATTATGAAGTTGTTTGTGAACCTCTAATAATAAACTTTGATGTTTGAAGTTGTTTGTGAACCTCTAATATTAAGTTATGGATAATTTATTATGTGAAATTTTAAATTTTATTAAGTTAGAAATTATTGAATTTATATATTTAAAATTATTTTTAGGTTTTTTAATAATTTTATTTAATATTTTATTAAACCGGTTGAACCTCGATCGAACTAGTGAACTATTGAACCAATGACCTCACCGGTTATTGACCTGTCAGGTTCTCACAACATTGCTAAAATGTATAATTACCTATTTTTAACAAAAGGTAAAATAAATAAATATGGATGGATTCTGCCTGTGGCATATAGAGCATATACTTCTAGGAACTCGACAAAGAATAGGTACTCATTGCAGATCGTTTCTCTTGAATAGAAAATCTTACATAGTCAAGTATTTGTTTCTGAAAAATATTTTTAAAAAAATAGGGTGAATTTTGCAACTCAGTGACTAGACAATACATCTATAATCCATATGAGATCATATAAACGTTATTATCAAAGTAATTTTTAATTAGAAAATAGTAGTTGATAGTAATAAGTGAATCAATAAGGGAGTTTTCATACAGAAATCAAATCAAAAGTCTACACTTGGGCGACTCCACCTCTAACGGTTGCCCTTTCTTCTTGTGTATCTGTACGGAATAACAGATCCAACGTGTGGCCTACATGTTAGGCTAGCAACGCCTCTGCTAGCTGAGGTCTGAGCCAAATGCATCTAAATTAACGTCATAACCGTCGTTAACTACGATTTTCTAATACGGGCCTCCCAAACCAATTCAAACATATAATTTCGAATATAAAAAATTCTTCGGTCTTTCAAACATGAGGTATCAATTCAAATCAAATAATACTTTCTTATCTAAATCATATTCAATCATATTTTCTCAATTTTAAGGCATTTCAAACATATTTCACAATTTTAAAATAAGTGAGTACTAACAAATACATCAATGTTTCAAAAATACATATTCGAATAAAATCAAATACTTTAGAATAATATAAAACTTTTCAAAACATACATATAGTCTCATAAAAGCATATAATCTCAAGTGCATATTAAAATGAGCTTAACAAGTTCAAAGGATTTTAAAACCAATTTAAAATCCTTTAATTTAGATCTTTGTAAGTATAACTAAGTTCAAAGCACGTATATTGAAATAATTATAGATGTAAAGCCAAAACATTATAATTATAAATGTAAAGTCTACTCAGTATTTGATCCCAAGGGACCGAAAAGACCAAACCCAGAGTACCAAACTAATGGGTATGAAAGAGTGCAAAATTTGGACGGAGGCAGCGACAGCTCTGATAGGTAAGCAAAACAGCGAACAGGGGCACAACAGAACAGAAGCGACGACGGCTAAAGGTAGAGCAACGACGACAACATCAACAACTGTGGTAAAACAGTAGCAAAAACAAAACAGAACAAGCAACCACTAACCAGGTTCGAACAATGGTAAAACCGAATTAACAAAGGTGTGAAACGCTTCCTACGACATTTTCGAAGGGCCAGGATAGTGGCGGAAGGCTCCAGTGGAGGAGGAATGGAGGATAGAGCATGACCGGACAAGACAGCAGCTTTCCGACGAGCTCTCCTGCAGCAACGACACAGCAGCTCAGCGACTAGCTCCTTCAGTGACGACAGCAACCACTGCAATAGCCCCAACAGCGATGGCAGCAGCACTGCTCTCTCTCTCTCTCTCTGGCCATCACGTCCTCTCTCTCCCACTCCTATGGCCCCTCTCAAGTATGGTGATGGCAGTGGCAGTGACTCCCACTGGCGCCGCCTCTCTCTTCCCCTCTTCTCTTCTTCCTTCCTCCATCACTCCCCCTCTCCTTCCTCTTTCTCTTTTTTGTTGTCATCTGTCTGTAGGGTGGGGGTGTATGTGATAGAGTGAGTGTTAGTAGGTTTAATTTGGGAATTAGCGTTAGGATTTGGTAAAAGAAATAAGGGTAGTGTAGGAATTTTTATAAAATTGGAAGGTTTGATAATAATAAAAAAAATCAAATGCAAAATGTTTAAAAAAAATTCAGGACGTTACAATTCTCTTCCTTTGTTTTTCGCAATTTCTTTCGTTTTCTACATTTTTAAAATCAAGTTTTGAAATCAGATTTGAATAGTTATCTCATTGTTGAAAATAATAAATGATTCAAGTTTAAATTGTCAATTGAATCAGAGTGGAGTGGATTATTATTATGAATCCAATTAAGTGGCTGAAGTGTGGTTCGATTATATTTAATGTTTTTGTTAATAGTTTATGATTCGGTAGGCGAATAATGTTGTTTTGTTTGTGAAAGTTATTGTTCATCGTTGATAATTTGAATTGAATGTATGTAGGAGTTTTGCATCAAAAAAAATATTTTTGTGTATTTGCAGCAAATTTCAGTGTAAAACTAAGACATTGATGTGTATTGTTTAAGAATTTTCGGTGGATTTGTACTGATAAGTTCTATATAATTCAAAACTCTTCCTTTTCCTCCTCCTTCATCTTCTGCTGCTGCTTTTTTTTCATCATTATCACCATCTTCTTCTTCTTTTTTCCTTATTCATCTTTCCTATATCTCGTTACCTTCTCAAGCTTCTTTTTGTTTTACTCTCTTAACAAGAATAAAAACAAAAAAAATCAAACAAAGAAGAAGAAACACATAATACTGCAAAATTACTTGGAAGATGATGAACTTACATTCATTCAACTAAAAGAAAGAAACAAATAAGAAAAAAAGAAAAAGAAAAAAATGCAGCATTAGAGAAAATATTTTCGTGTAGTTGCAGCAAATTTCGGTATAAAACTAAGACATTTATGTGTATTGTTTAAGAATTTTTTGTGGATTTGTACTGATAAATTCTACATAATTCAAAACTCTTCATCTTTCTCCTCCTATCTTCTGCTACTTCTTCTTCTTCTTCTCCTTTTTCATCATCATCATCATCACCATCTTCTTCTTCTTTTTTTCTTATTCATCTTTCCTTTCTTGTTTTACCTTCTCAACTTTCTTCTTGTTTTACTCTCTTAACAAGAATAAAAACAAAAAAAATCAAACATCGAAGAAGAAGAAACACATAATATTAGAAAATTACTTAGAAGATGATGAACTTACATTCATTCAACTAAAAGAAAGAAACAAATAAAAAAAAGAAAAAGAAAAAAAATATAGCATTAGAGAAAATATTTTCGTGTAGTTGCAGCAAATTTCGGTATAAAACTAAGACATTTATGTGTATTATTTAAGAATTTTTTGTGGATTTGTACTGATAAATTCTGCATAATTCAAAACTCTTCATCTTCCTCCTCCTATCTTCTGCTACTTCTTCTTCTTCTTCTTTTTCATCATCATCATCATCACCATCTTCTTTTTTTTTCTTATTCATCTTTTCTTTCTTGTTTTACCTTCTCAACTTTCTTCTTGTTTTACTTTCTTAACAAGAATAAAAAAAAAAAAATCAAACACAAAAGAAGAAGAAACACATAATATTGGAAAATTACTTAGAAGATGATGAACTTACATTCATTCAACTAAAAAAAAGAAACAAATAAGAAAAAAAAAAGAAGAAAAAAATACAACATTAGAAAAAATATTTTTGTGTATTTACAGCAAATTTTAGTGTAAAACTAAGACATTTATGTGTATTGTTTAAGAATTTTTGGTGGAATTGTACTGATAAATTCTGTATAATTTAAAACTCTTTCTTTTCTTCCTTCCTCATCTTCTACTGTTTCTTCTTCTTTTTTTCATTATCATCATCACCATCTTCTTTTTCTTATTCATCTTTTCTTTCTTATTTTACCTTCTCAAGTTTCTTCTTGTTTTACTCTCTTAACAAGAATAAAAATTAAAAAAATCAAACAAAGAAGAAGAAGAAACACATAATACTGTAAAATTACTTGAAAAATGATGAACTTACATTCATTCAACTAAAAGAAAGAAAGAAATAAGAAAAAAAAAAGAAGAAAAAATGCAGCATTAAATGAAATATTTTCGTATAGTTGCAGCAAATTTCGGTGTAAAACTAAGACATTTATGTATATTGTTTAAGAATTTTAGGTGGATTTGCACTAATAAATTCTGCATAATTCAAAACTCTTCATCTTCCTCCTCCTCATCTTCTGCTTCTTCTTCTTCTTATTTCATTTTCTCATAATTCTTTTCGAATTGATCAGCTTTGCAACTTCCTTCACTTTTCGCGACGATTTTGAGAGATTTTGATCGTTGTTTGAATTTTGAGCGTTGCGGTTTTGATTGAGGGAAAAGAACCATTTGCGCTATTCAAAAGTTGGGGACAAGTGCGTGTTTACACGCAATCTAAACTAAAGGTTGTTTTTGTTAGATTTGATCAACTTGTATGCCAAAAAGACTTGATAAAAATTTTACAATGTGAGACATGATTTATGGACCAATAAGTCTACCACCTTTTAAACTTAAAAATCCTAACCCTTAATTCTTTAGCATGGTACAAATTTATCACAAATTTTTTTGAATAATATTCTAAATTAATTCTTAAGAAATTTTTAATCGAATAGTTTAATCATTAATAAATTTTAATCATCAAATTAGTCTCTTAACTTTTATTTTGCCGGCAAATCAATCCCATGTGAGATTGTCTATCTATACGAAGGGACTTATCTGAAACTTATAAAAAATTTTAAGAATTATTATGTCTTTTAATAAATAATATCAGAAATTGATTTGTCTAACTTTTTACTTAAATTTGGCGTAGAAATTAATATGTCTAAGAAAAAAGGTGACGGACTAATTTAGTACTTAAAATTTTTTAAGAATTAAATTGTCTGACTAAAGATTTTTTGGACTGATTTGAAATATTATTCAATTTTTTTCTCAATAGTTTATTTAGTTCTTTTTATTTTTTAGAATATATAAGATTATCGTAAAACTTTTCAAAACCTACTAATTTTATTATTTTTTTTATGAACATATAGTAAAAACATCTATTAATAATTAATAATATATTAAAACAAAATACAAGATAATCTGCATATTCATTTTTAGCCTCCTTAGTTTCTATCATGAATTCATGATGC
Organism: Arachis ipaensis; assembly: GCF_000816755.2. Taxonomy (NCBI): domain Eukaryota; kingdom Viridiplantae; phylum Streptophyta; class Magnoliopsida; order Fabales; family Fabaceae; genus Arachis; species Arachis ipaensis. Next base: position 126,737,887 of record NC_029788.2, read on the forward strand.
CACATAGGATTTGGTGGCTCTAAATTTATTCTTAGATTTTTACTCTTTTTTCTTTAAGTACAATAAAAAACAAAAAAAAAATTACGAAAATCATTATAAAACCTCTTATTAAAATTATGAAACGTAACGAGAAATAAAATTCAATGTAAATCAATGTAATAATTTCACTTTAATTAAATTTTTGAAATGTTATACTACTTTAAAAATTTAATGTACAATTATTATATATCTTACATTGATCCTAAGGTCACATTATAAGAAAAAAAAAAATTTTTAAGATGCTACTAAAATTATCAAATGTTACACAAAACCAAAATTAAATGTACAAATTCTTTTAAGATTTCACAAAAATTAAAAATTTAGATTTTTAACATGATGTAATGTCAATTTAAGTGGCTCCAAATTCATTATTCTTATCTTACTAAGTTTCTATCTTCTATCTTCTATCTTTATATTATATCCTAGGATTCTTATTATAGCTAGGATTTTTTTTAACCTTAACTTTTTATATGCTCTTTTACTTTATTTTTATGTAGGTTATATATTGTTTTTAATGTTAATGTTAATTCTTTTTAATAGGTATAAATTTGATTAAAATCTAATTTCTTCTCTTCTTCTTTTATATTTATCTCTCATTCTTATATTTACTATATAAATCAATATTCACTTCACACATTTTCTTTATCTCCTCACATAAACTCATACCTCTTTCTCTTCTTCCTCCTCTCTTTCTCTCCATTCTTACTAATTTTTTGCACAACTAAAATTTGGTTGATGAACATAATTTTTATTTTTATTTTTTTAAATTTGCTAAACATGTGTATTAAGTCATTGTGTGATTGTATTCATTAATTTTTTTATTTCTTTGTGTAATTGTATTCATAAAATGTTATATAGTGTATTTGTCACTTATATATCACTTTTCTTTTTTTCAACAATTTATATTTTCTTTAAATATCTTTTAGTTATAATAATATTATTAAAAATACATGTTATGATTCATGAAAATTAAAATTAAAAAATTGAAAATAGTTTGTTGTTGTATTATAGTATTTAATAATATTATTAATAATATTAATAATAGCATTTTAATAGTATTCAATCAATAGAACTAATGGTGCAAGAAAGCTGTCTTATAAAAAATAAAAATTTTAAAATAAATCACTTATAATTTGGTTTCTCACTTTCTTGAATACCAACTCAAGAATAAGGTAGTGAAATGTAAATCTATTTATCTATTAGTAATATATTAAAACAGAGTCTAAAATAGTCTTTACATACATTGTTAGTCTTTTAACTTTTTACTGTTATGCTATGTCGGTTTAAGTGACTAATTAATACATATTATCTAATTAAATTACCTTGTAATCCTTCTATTTTCTATTTAAAATATTTTTAAATTTTTCTATAAAATAAAAAGATCTGTTACTATTCTTATATTTATTATGCAATAAAAAATCCGTAACTCTATGTCATCCATTGCAACAACATAGAATGTTTATACTACCATAAAGAATAACATTTATATAATCAATCTAATCAATCT
>NC_029788.2:126739926-126761775 GCF_000816755.2 Arachis ipaensis
AAGATACCAAAAGCAAAAAAAAAAATGAAGTAGAAAACTATATTGAGAAACTTTTTTTTTTTTACCAAAGATAGGAGACTCAAAATCGCAACCTCTTGATTGAGTATGGAGAGACTATGCCATTTGAGCTATTACTCATTGGCATATTGAGAAACTTTTTTAAATTTACTACTTAATACATTTTAATCTTTGACAATTTCAAATGTATTAATGCATGATTACATAAAAAAATACACAACTATATTATTTATTACAATTATTCGATTAAATTCTTCATAAAAATATATACTATTTCATTTACACAAATTTATAAAATCTAATAAAAAACATTATGTAAAATTTATAATTCAAATTCTCCACGTATTGCGTGGGTTAAAATCTAGTAATATCCAAAATCAGTAGCATATTTAATGAAAATGTCGAATTAGTGAAGAAAGAGCACATTGGTACCTATTTACAAGAATAAAGGGGATATACAAAGTTGCAAAAATTATAGAAAAATTAAACTCATGAGTCATACCATGAAGTTATGGAAAAAGATGATAGAACGGAGGTTGAGACAAGAGATACAAGTAACAGAGAATCAATTTTACTTTATACCAGGCAGATCCACCACTGAAACTACATACTGTTAAGATGCACATGATGGAGCGGTATCCTAGTAATAAAAGGGATCTATATATATATGGTGTTTATTAATTTAGAAAAAGCGTACGATAGGGTGTCAAGAGAAGTCTTATGGAAGGTTTTGGAAAGGAAAAGAGTAAGGATCACATATATTCGTGCAATTAAAAACATGTATGATGGGGTTACAACTAGTGTGAAGACTCAAGGTGGTGTGACAGAGGAATTTTCTATCGGTATAGGATTACACAAAGGATCGTCTTTAAGTCTATACCTTTTTACATTAGTCTTGGAAGTACTCACAGAGTATATCGAAGAGCATGTACCATGCTGCATGCTTTTTGCCGATGATATCGTCCTTATGAGAGAGTCAATGGAAGATCTAAATAAGAAGTTGGATTTATAGAGAGAGGCTCTAGAAGTGTATGGTCTGCGTATAAGCCGTAACAAGACGGAATATATAGAATGTAAATTTGGCCGCTGAAGGGAAAACCCTAATATAGATGTGAAGATTGGAGAAAACATCCTACGAAAAGTTAAAAGTTTTAAGTATTTTGGATCCATTATACAGTATAATAGAGAGATTGAACAAGATGTAAATCATAGGATCCAAGCAGGTTGGTCAAAAGGTGGAGTGCGTATGGTTTCATATATGACAAAAAAGTGACTTTAAAATTTAAAGGTAAATTCTATCGTACTACTATCAGACTGGTTATGCTTTATAGTACAGAATATTGGGCGGCCAAAGGAGAGCATGAACATAAATTAAGTGTGGCAGAGACAAAGATGTTGAGATGGATAAGTGGTCATACAGATACATTGGATAGAATAAGGAACAAAGATATAAGAGAGATAGTTGGAGTAACACCTATTGTGGAAAAGATAGTAGAATTGCATCTCAGGTGGTTTGGACATGTGAGAAGAAGACTGACAAAGCACCCAATCAGGAAGGTGAGTGAGATGGAAGATGGATAAGGGGTGAAAGGTAGAGGATGACCTAGAAAGATTATTTATGAGGTGGTCAAATGAGATCTATATGTAAACAGTCTCTCTGTAAACATGATACATGATAGAGCTCAATAACGTCATTTGATCCATATAGCCGACTCCATCTAGTGGACAAGACTTTGTTGTTATAGTAGTAGCATGTTTAATATTATTGCCAACAAAATTATAATTTTTTTACACTTAATTTACAACCAAAAATCATTAAATAGCAGGGTTGACATGTGATTAGAAAGAAATTAAATTAAATTAAATTAAATAATCTTTCTATGAAATTTATTTCAATTATAACTTAAGCAACAAAAAACTTATGTTATTCTGTTTGATTAGATAGATATAATTGACAAATTGCTTTGAGGTCTATTTATTTATTCCTTTTTTTTTAAATAATTCATTTAATTTGTATCCTTCTTTTTGCTAACAGTAGTGTTTTGATTTTCATCCTTTTACTTTTTAGTTTTTTCAACTCCAAAACTAAATTCGTGGTGCAAGAGATGCTTCACAATTATAAATTCTATAGAGACTATAAATTCTATAGAGACTTTATTTTTAATAGATGTAAAACTTGTAATAATGTCATAAATACTAATAACATAAACTATACAAGTAAGCATGGCATGTAATAATGAACAAGGAATTCTTGATGCTATTGGAGCTAAATAAAAGATTTGCTCGGTTTTATTAATGATACTTGACTACTTGTTAATAATCAAAAGAATAGAATGAAGAAAGAGAAAAGGATAATTTAGTCCCTGACCTTTTAAACCTCAGACATTTTCGTTTCTGAGCATTGGAAAATACATTTAAATCCCTGACGTTCCTAAAAATAAGACCGATCAGTCCCTCCGTCCATGAGCCACCCTCAGAGCGGACGGAAAATGCTGAGCTGGCTCCCCCTATGCTTACCTGGCTCAACGGCGTTCCCACGTAGCACGTTAGTGGGATGGAGGTTTTGAAAACGGGACACATAAGTCCCTCTCACTCAAGTAAAATGACTACATTGCCCTTAACCATAATTCTATCCTCACCGCCTCTCTCCTCTTCACCTGCGCAGCCCCCAACCCTCCTCTCCTCACTCTTTCTGCCTTCTCAACCATACACACACAAAACAAATGCATTCACACACATGGAAGAGAGATCCGAGAAGGGAGATGCATCGCTGGTAGGGTGTGGGCCGCCGTCACGCCATCGTCAAGCTGGAGGGAGGAGCCGTCGCCGCCACGCCTCACCGTCGATCTCCTCTTCACCTGCGCAGGAAGAGTTGAACCGTTGAAGTGCATAAATCTCAAATTACGCCCTAATTCAGATTTTAGAAGGAAAAAAGTTGAAAACTCTTTGCATCTCTCTGAGACTCAGAAGAGGAATGAGGCCTCCGAAAAAGTCGATCCACGTCGTCACCACATGGGTGCGGCGGCAGCCTCCGAAGGTAAAGGCTTTTCTCACCGTCGTTTCGGGCATGGCGGCGCTCGTGTTTCTCCGCTTCATCGTTAACGATCATGACAACCTTTTTGTTGCCGCTAAAGCTTTCCACTCCCTTGGAATCTCCGTTCTCATCTACAAGCTCATGAAAGAGAAGACTTGTGCCGGTTACCCCTTCCCTTCATCTTCTCACAATTTAATTCAATTGCTCCACCGAATTTCTTGCTTTTCTCGACATATTTATGTATTAAAAATTCTTCTTGTTTCTTCGGTTCTTTTTGAAGACTAAATTGTTTGATGCATGGTTGGAAGGCTAAGAAAACACGGCAATAAAAAAGCTTAATTTTTATTTAACCGGGAATAAGATCATTGTGGCCAGAAAATTTTTTCCCCTTGAGATTATTGGCTTCTTTTGTTTGGTTTCATTTATAAAGCCAAAATCCCTTCTTCTTTTATTATGGTTGAGAAGGCAGAAAGAGTGAGGAGAGGAGGGTTGGGGGCTGCGCAGGTGAAGAGGAGATCGACGGTGAGGCATGGCGGCGACGGCTCCTCCCTCCAGCTTGACGATGGCGTGACGGCGGCCCACACCCTACCGGCGACGCATCTCCCTTCTCGGATCTCTCTTCCATGTGTGTGAATACATTTGTTTTGTGTGTGTATAGTTGAGAAGGCAGAAAGGGTGAGGAGAGGAGGGTTGGGGGCTACGCAGGTGAAGAGGAGAGAGGCGGTGAGGATAGAATTATGGTTTAAGGGCAATGTAGTCATTTTACTTGAGTGAGAGGGACTTATGTGTCCCGTTTTCAAAACATCCATCCCACTAACATGCCACGGGAGAACACCGTTGAGCCAGGTAAGCATAGGGGGAGCCAGCTCAGTATTTTCCGTCCGCTTTGAGGGTGGCTCATGGACGGAGGGACTGATCGGTCTTATTTTCAGGAACGTTAGGGATTTAAATGTATTTTCCAATGCTCAAGGACGAAAATGTCTGAGGCTTAAAAGGTCAGGGACTAAATTGTCCTTTTCTCATGAAGAAATCAAAGGTGAATAATCACGTATCCGGCAACATATAGGCCATGACCACCAACTTTATGGGAAACTAGAATGAGAACCGCGCAATGCGCGGAGAGTTAGATTATTTATACTATATAGTATATTTTAATAAATGTTATATTAAAAATATTTTAGAGAACATATTATAAATAGATTTTGAATTTATTTATTTTTAAAAAAGACATAGGTTATTTATATTAGAATTATACAAAACTGCATTTTTATTTTTTTTTCATTTTTTCGATTTACATTAATGGCTACACTTTATCTTTTCTTGTAGTTTTTTTGTTTGTAAATAATTAAAAAATAAATAAATGAGAATGAAAAATATATAAAAATATTATATTAAATTTAAAGAATTTTTGACAATTAGTATGAGAGATTAAGAAATGAAGAGTAGTAAGAGTGTCAATATGTATAAGTTGTAGAATTTGAATATTTGTAACTGAAATTTTTTATAATTATTATTATTATGACACTTTTAATGTATGCATGTTTATTGCATTTAATTAATACTTGATGTTTCAATTGAATAATAATATATAAGAGTTTTTCGTTTTAATTTTTTTAAAACATTTTACTAAATAGTGATTGGTTGATTTTCATCTTTTGCCAAGTCATTAGAATTGCTGATGTGGCATCATTAGCAAAGAAAAGACAGCTTAAACTCATTGTGGGTATTATATTAAATTTAAGGAATTTTTGACAATTAGTATGAGAGATTAAGAAATGAAGAGTAGTAAGAGTCTTAATATGTATAAGTTGTAAAATTTGAATATTTGTAACTGAAATTTTTTATAACTATTATTATTATGACACTTTTAATGTATGTTTATTGCATTTAATTAGTACTTGATGTTTCAATTGAATAATAATAAATAAGAGTTTTTTGTTTTAATTTTTTTAAAATATTTTACTAAATAGTAATTGGTTGATTTTTATCTTTTGGCAAGTCATTAGAATTGCTGATGTGACATCATTAGCAAAGAAAAGATGGCTCAAATTTGTGGAGAGAGTTGGTATCAGCTTTTAGATAGATAGATAGATAGATAGATAGATAGATAGATAGATAGATAGATAGATGCAAAAATTTTCATTTTCATCCTACATAGCAAATAATTACAACAAATTATACGGATTTTTTTCTATTAATTAACTATGAGTAGCAACAATTAGAATAAAACATGTTATAAAATAATTTGTACTCACCTAAAGTGAAAGCTGAATTGACAATACTTCTTAATCTAAGACATAACTTTCTCTTCAAAGGTTGTAAAATTATTATTGAAGTAATTTTTTTTTTAAATTATCCCATGAAGTATTAAAGATACAAATAGGCTTCTCAATTTCTTTCTCAACAATTTGATTTAACTAATGGATTGGACAATCTTATTACACAATAAAATTGGAAAGATATCCATATTTTCCTACAGATTGCAAAATTAATATTCATGTGATTTTTTTACCCAAAAATTATCCTTTTTTCACCGATTTTTATGATTTTAAATATAATACAAAATATTTTATTTAAATTCTACGTAATGATTCGTAAACAATTACAAAAGAATTTTTTTCTATTCGTACCAAAAATCAATACAAAAAACAAAACAGAATATGTAAGATCCAGAATTTTTAAATAAATCTTATTATGAATTAATTTCAATTCATTTATTCATTAGAAATTTTATTTTCAGAAATTATTTTATTAAAGTTAATTAAATCAGGTTTTGATAATTAATTAGAATTTTACCTAATTTTATAATTATTGAATTATTTTCTATATTTAAATTACAAAATTAGTAACTATGGAATGACAAGAATTTTTATGTGATTTAATTCAAATAATTGATATTTCTATGATTTAATACTTTAAGTTTTAGGAATAAAGAAAATAAATCTTATTATCTTATAAATTCAATTAAAGAATTTGATTTCAAATCAATTGGTATTTTAATACAACAAATAATATTTTAAAATAATTTTGAGGATTAAATTAGATTTTAAATTAACATTCTATACCCTAATTTGATTAAAATTAACCAAATCCAAATTAATCCCAAAATCCCCAATTTCATACACAAACCCTAACCTTAATTTTACCCTAATCCTTACCCACACTCACCGCCACTCAGCACTCACCCTATTCCCCCCCTTTCCCCAAACACATATGCAGCAGGCAGAGAGAAAGAAAGAAACAGCAGAAAGAAAAAGGAGAAAACGGGAAAGAAAAAGAGGGAGAGCAGAAGGGGGAAGAGAGAGAGACGGCGTCGGTGGGCATCACTGCCACCGTCGCCGCCGCTGTGCTGTCAGGAGGGAGATCCGAGGGAGAGAGAGAGTGTGGAGTTGAGGGAGCAGAGAAGCACGCCGCTTGGGCCTAGAGCCGTGATTGATTATGAGATGGCTGAAAGCTGTGTTTGGTTTGTGCTTTGGGTTAGAAAGGTATGAAAAACTAAACTGGTTCAGCATAGACTTAATGAGCCTATGCTTGGAACAGTTTGGTCATTCATTCTGTCTAGGAAAAACTTTAAAAAAAAAAAAGGCTTTTAGATTTATGAGAAATTAACAACTTTCCCTTTTAGAAAGAATTTCGGATTTTGAATATTAAATCTTTGGTTTTGAAAAGAAGCATAAGGCGGTTATTAATCACTGTACCTTAATAAACGGTTTTATTCTCATGTCTTACTATAACAATTCTGTAACCCTATAGTGAGAACCCTTTCGAGGACGATGTTCTCACTCCCCTACAGATTTTTCCCTTTTCAGGATATGGGCGACGGAGCTTTAGAAGAGTTATATTCATTTTCTGTTTATTCGTCATTATTTTGTATTATCTTAGTTTTTGTCTTTTCCTCGCCTTTATTTCTAGCAGTTTTTGCAAGAGGGATAGGAGTTTTGATATGTGAAGTTTGCATATTGGTATGATGTATATATATTTATGTATTATTTGTAAGTAGTGTAAACAGTACTATAATGGATGGATAGAAGTTTTGAATATTCGGTTTTTAAGTTTTAAACAGGCTCATGTTTTACTATTAAATATTTAAAAAGTCGTCGTAATACTCGAGCTATTAGAGTGGCGCAGCCGGAAGCGTGACATTTTAATAGTTAGGTGTTACAATATGGTATCAGAGTGGTCCTTCCTGTAGAGCCTGAAGAATGGACCGACTATGCTTCAATTACATACTCTGAGCGTCTGTCATGTAATAGGTCTCGTTCAGATAACGAGAATTAGAGCTTATGCACATGACGGTCTATTGATTAATGCTATTAGTCTTGCATTGAATAATTCCTGGTGTTAAGTTTCGCCGGCTTAACACTAGTAAATTATTTATATGGAAGCACTAATGGGTTATCATAGACGATATGCGAGTCAGATAACGCGAGTCGCGGGTTTTGGGGACGTTAGAAACTAATTTTCGAAGTTACTCGGTTAGGTGTTCTGAACTTTGTGAATGTCATGTGACTTGTTCTCTCATAAATTTACCTTGGAATCCTCAACTGCTATTTCTTTCGGAAAAGTGAATTGATGTTTTCGCAACCCCATTCTTCTGTTCATATGCTTTCTCGTTTGATTCTTATCTACATATGTCTGTTTGAAATCCTGGGTTTATCTACCTCCTTTGTTTAAACTCTTCTTCTTGGTTCATGTATTCTTTGATACAACTTTAAACTTGTTTTGATGCAGTGTACCTTTTTAAGTTCCTATTCCGAATTTTTTTAAAGTTGTGATTTAATTTTTTTTCTTACTTGACTATATTTACAACCATTATTCTTGAAGCCTTTATAAAATTGTTTTTGATTCAATATAGCTTTCTCTATATGAAACTTTGAAATTCTTTATACAATTTAAAAACTATTTACTCCCAATACCTCATCAGTTCTTTTACTGGTTTATGAAAATGTACTTACTTTAGAAATACAACTTGATTTTCTAACAACTATATTACAATTTCTACAAATATCATTATTTGATTATGTATTTAGATGTTTTTTTTCAAAGAAAGATTTTTGCTTTTTTTTCAATTGAATTTCGTTTAATAAACTTCATCTAATTTATTTTTAATTTGAATTTGGTTTAGTATAACACATTGTCTATGTAATTGTTGTTCTTTTGAAAATGTCGGACTCATGTCTTTCTTCTTATAAACGGACCAATTCCCTTAAGCTTTTCATTTTTGTGAATGTCAAATTTGATTATGTTTTTAACTACTGTCTTACTTTTGTGAACATCACCAATAGTCTTAGTTTTCCTTTTCTTGTGAATCTCTTACTCATCGAGTCAACTCAAATTCGTTTCCATCAAGTGCATCGTTTGTCCTCTTATTTTTCTTTGTTTAGTCAGAGGTTCTTTCTCAAAAATTCACTATTGATTGAGTTATCTTTCCTTACAAGTTTTGTATTCTTTTGAATCGATTGAAAGCTTGTTTGATGTCTCATGCCTCGTGAATCTTATTTGAACTCCCTTGATTTAGGATTCTTCCTCGTATAACTTGATTTCTTTTTCAGTACATCTTAATATTCTTGAATGTCCCTAGATGATGACGATTTCAAGTGTATTCTTGAAGTTTTGGTGTGAATTTTAAAAAAAAAAATAAAATAAAAGAAAATTTTGGATTCCCTTAAGAAATTTTAAATCAAGTTTTTTTCGCTTAAATGCATCCATAGCTATTCTTTAAATTTGACAAAATTATTTTTAAAATTGGCATGTGCTATTTTAAATGAAGTTTTGAAAAGTTTCCTTATTTAGCGGAGACCTGTTTGTTTACAACGCATCACTTATTTCCTTTAGTGACTTATAAGCAAATTTTACCTCGGAATTTCTTTTCTAAATGGAGTTTGAATATGAACTTTGAAAGTTTGTGTAATTTAAAACGTTGCCCCAGATTCTCCTTTTCTAACAAAATTTGACTCCTTCCGACTTTGCCGCGATTTCATTGCACGACATTATTTGATTTAGTACCTATATGTCCTTCGAGAATGGTGAGACAATATTTTGGCTTTAACACAATTGATTCCCATTAAAAAAAAAAAAACCTCATATTCTGTCTTTTACTTGGAAACTGTTTGGACGAAATGCAATTAAATTTTCTTTTGACCATATTGCAGATTTAATATATGTTTGACATCCTTTTGCAAAATGCGAGTTACATATCTTTTCTTTTAGAACTTGAGGTGATTTTCCTTAAGTTTTTCAGTCTTTATATTTAAATGTATTAGGTGTTCTTAATCATAAAATTTTAAACCTTGTGAGCGTCATCATTGACTCTGGTTAACCTTTTATAATTTTACACTTCTGTAATTCAGCTTGAATTCGTTTCAAAATACTGCATTGTTTTTCATTTTATTGGTCTTATCAAATTTCTTCGATTCAAGAGTTACCCTTAAAGATATTAGTTGACTCTCTTTCCAGCACTCTTTATTACTTGTTCATCCTTGTCTACTTGTGATTTCAACAATTCTTTCAAATTCTCGCGAACACGGTCCTTGTCATTTTTCTTCCTTTTCTATGGTCACTATCCTTCTAAGTATACTCGAGATTAGTTTTGGCATTTTGTGCGACCATTAGACTTAGTAAACGACACATTAGTCCTTTAGGACACGTTTGGTGAATGCAAAAGGTGAAACTCATAAGTGTACGACATCACAGGGAGTTGTGAAACCTTGTTTTACGTGAAAGAGTTTTGTTGATGTGGGACTTATAACCAATAGTAAGGATTGCAAAGTGTTTAACAAAGTTGAGAACCTTCGGATGAGTTGCTCAATGAAGTACGGTTAAGAATGATGGAGATAAATTATGTTGAAGTTTGAATAATTGAATATCTAAAGTTGATATAAGATCAGTATGTGGACGTTAAGCACATCATTTTAACCCCAGCTTGTGTTATAACCTTTTCCCGCATTGCTTTACCATTACATGTTTGAAACATATCATCTTGTACATCAAACCTGTCTTGTAACTTCTGTTTCACCTCATACTTATATCCTTTATATTTTTATGCCATATGAAAATCCTGGTATTTGAAATTATATATATATATATTGAGGACTTGTTGCCATTTCTTTAAATAAGTTCAAGAGTGAAGTAATATGAAAATCTCTTTTATTTTGTATCAATTTTCGAGGATGAAAATTTTTATAAGGTGGATAGGATGTAAGACCCAGAATTTTTAAATAAATCTTATTATGAATTAATTTCAATTCATTTATTCATTAGAAATTCTATTTTCAAAAATTATTTTATTAAAGCTAATTAAATAAAAAATTAAATCAAGTTTTGATAATTAATTAGAATTTTACCTAATTTTATAATTATTGAATTATTTTTTATATTTAAATTACGGCTTTTAGATTTATGAGAAATTAACAGCTTTCCCTTTTAGAAAGAATTTCGGATTTTGAATATTAAATCTTTGGTTTTGAAAAGAAGCATAAGGCGGTTATTAATCACTGTACCTTAATAAACGGTTTTATTCTCATGTCTTACTATAACAATTCTGTAACCCTATAGTGAGAACCTTTTCGAGGACGATGTTCTCACTCCCCTACAGGTTTTTCCCTTTTCAGGATATGGGCGACGGAGCTTTAGAAGAGTTATATTCATTTTCTGTTTATTCGTCATTATTTTGTATTATCTTAGTTTTTGTCTCTCCCTCGCCTTTATTTCTAGCAGTTTTTGCAAGAGGGATAGGAGTTTTGATATGTGAAGTTTGCATATTGGTATGATGTATATATATTTATGTATTATTTGTAAGTAGTGTAAACAGTACTATAATGGATGGATAGAAGTTTTGAATATTCGGTTTTTAAGTTTTAAACAGGCTCATGTTTTACTATTAAATATTTAAAAAGTCGTCGTAATACTCGAGCTATTAGAGTGGCGCAGCCGGAAGCGTGACATTTTAATAGTTAGGTGTTACAAAATATGTTATAAGACTCTTTTGTACTAACCTGAACTGGAAGCTAAATTGGCACTTATCTTTGACCGGAGTTATTACTTTTTCCTCATTCTTGCTTGTCTGAATTAGATAGATAGTGTTTCAAATAATTGTGTTTCTACATTTTTAAAATAGGCATCAAAAACGCCTTATGAATCAACTTACAATAAAATAAGAAAAGTGCAATAAAAATTATGTTAAACAAACCAAGTTGCAGAATTATATGTTGGAGGCACATATCTTGTCTTTTTTTTTTTTTTTGAAAGGATTGCTCTCCGCCTCCTTAATCTAGCAATTTTGGGTATAAACTCTTCCAGTCTGTCATTACCAGTGCAAATTCTTCTACAACAAAGAGAATAAGACATGGTCAAAGAATGATAATCCATTCCAAGTAAATTGTGGAAGCAATATTGCACATGTGGAATAACAATTTGAAAAGAGGAACACATAAATGTAGATTGTGGAATAATTTTAAATGCACATTAATTTTAGTTGTGACTGTTGGACAGAACTGTTAAAAAAAGAGGAATACATAAACCTGTACTACTTGCAATGATTTCACAATTAAAATATTATTTATAACAATAGAATGAGAAGAGTAAAAGACATTTAAAAATCTTTAGGAAAATACCTGGGAAGAATGGTGACGTTGGCCTGAGATCCAAAATCGAGCTCCGGCAGGAAACCGCAACAGGAGGAGTGGAGTTTAGCCTGGTTTCTGCAATTTATGCAATGCGGCTCCACCGAAGATGGATATCGCGATGGACAATTTGTTTAGAGGAAAAAACAATGGCTCATGGGACCGGAAGAGGATGTAGGTAGGAAAAAACAATGGCTCATAGGATGGTACAGAGAGGTGCGAAGAGGAAGAGGGTTTCTAGAAGTATGAGAAAGGTAAGGGGTTTTTTTGGGTAAATGTTAATTTGTGTTTTTGTTGTTTTAGAAATAAGGATTGATTTGAAAAAAGTTAAGTTGTTGGTTTTTATTGTGTTTTTTAGTTTTGTTTTGTATTTTTTTTTTTTTAAATAAGAGTTGATTTGGCAAGATTTAATTGGTTGATTCTAACATTTTGCCAAGTAAGCAATGTGGCTGACATGGCTTTAAGAGAAATAGCTTCAAAGTAATGAGGGTAAACTTGTGTATCTACTCTTATATATTAAGAATAGAAGTGACACAAGATACATCGTAAGAACAGTATTTTAGAATAAAGGTTTAATTATGTTAGTTCTTATTTTTTTTTATTAAATTTATAATTAGATTTTTATATTTTTATTTTTTTAATTAAATTTTTATACTATTTTTAATTTTATAATTTAATAATTTTTAATATAAAAATATCAGAATTAATTGAATATTTTTTCGCAAATTAAAGAAATTGATAGTTAAAAACCTAATTAGATTTTTGGCTGCATATATTTTATTCTTTTGATTTTAATATTTTTAACATCATGAAAAGGATTTAGGCACAATTTGAATAAACAACTTAGTTAAACTATTTTGAAAAAAGAACTTAAAATATAAGGACTTATATTTAAAACAGCTCATAAATAGGTTATTTTGTGTTTGGATAAACAACTTAATTAAACTTTTTTTAATAAATGGGAGTGATAAAACAGCTTTTGAAAAGGAGTGTCACAACCCAAAATGAGTCATGACTGGCATTCAGAAAAATTGTCTCCTAACAAATCTAACAAGTTTAAATATAAATTGAATAAAAAAGTTACAAATATTTTTAATAAATTTACAATTACTAAAATGAATAGTTACATATTATTTTTAACAAAAGCATAAAATAGATCAATATGGTTGGATATAACATCTAGGAACTCGAGAAGAACTAGGTATCCATTGCAGATCATTATTCTTGAATAGAAAGTCTCATGTTCGAATATTCATTCTTGAAAAATATTTTTAGAAAAACGGAATGAATTTGCAACTCAGTGACTAGACAATATTTTTATAATCCACATGAGACCATATGAACCATATTATCCAAAATATATTTTATTTAAAAAATAGTAATTTATACAAATAAGTGAATCAATAAGAGAGTTCTCAATACCAGATTAAAGCTGTCATTTGTGAGATGATAAATAGCTTGCACCTGAGTCTGAATTCATTGATGGTGTAGCAAGAAAGGTTTGTGGTTGATGAAAAGATGTAGAGGGTGGAGGTGGTTGGCATGATTGAAGAGAGCCTTGATAGCTATGATCAAATCAAAAATAGCAATTTATAGCAATGTGACCTGGTCTATTACAGACTTGACAGATTTGCCTTTTGTTGAGTTGCCAAGAACTTCTTCCACCTCTCCATGATTGCCTCCTCTTCTTCCACCAAATCCTCTAGCATAACTTCTTTGTGTGGATGAAAAATTCTGAGCAAAATTGGCTTGAACCAAAGAGAGAGATATTGATCGAAAATTCTCAAGAGTATCCTCATGAGAGAATAGCCGATTTTTGACTTCTCCTATGCTAAATAGTTCAGGTTTTGCTTGAACAAAGGTGATGCAGCTTGAATAATCTTCAGGAATCCCTTTGCAAATAGCTTCAATGTAATCCTCATTAGTAATCTGATATCCAATAGCAATTGAAGAGTCTACCAATTTTTTTATCTGAAAAAGGTATTCTGTAATTTCAAGATTCTTTTTCTTCACCGCTTAAGTTGATTCTTTAATTGCTTGATCTTGGATTTTGTGATTTCAGCAAAATGCAATTGAAGAGTCTACCAGATTTCTAATGCTGATGCACAATGTGCAACTCAATTCTTGAATGATGAATCCACCGAAGCAAGAATCCAAGAGCTAAAATTGTAATCTTGTAACATCTATTTTGTGTATTTTGAAGAGACAGTACCAGCAGCTTTCAAAATTTCAGAATCAAACTGAGATGGAGTTTTACCTTTAATGATATAATCTTTAAGGTAGCGTTTGTTTTGAGGTACTGACACAGAGACTAGAGACTGAGAGACTGAGACTCAGTATCGTGTTTGTTAGTTCAGAGACTGGTACTAAAATTTCTGTCTCTGTCTCTAAAATTTCAGTATTTCAGTACTTCCAAAAAGTAGGGACACAGGGGACTGAAATTTTTAGAAATGGAAACTGAAACTTTAATAACATTTTATACCTAAAATACTTTCATTTCAATTAATTAATTAATTCCAATTTTACCCTTTGTGTAAATTAAATTAGAGTTTCATTCTTGTTTCAATTTCTATCTCCTATTTTGCACCAAACAGAATACTGAGATTTATTTTAATCCCTGTCTCTTAGTCTCTGTCTCTCAGTCTCAGTCTTTCCGTCTCTATCTTTCCACCAAATGCTACCTAAGAGATTTTGTCCACTGATTACGAACAAAGCATGTTGCTTCCAAATAACAAAGTTAGATTCATCTAACTTGTCTAGAATTGAGAAGAGAGAATTCTTTGAATTCCCGAAATTAATTGCTAAGGCCATGATTGAACCTTGCTCTTGATATCATATAAGAAGAGTTCAACGCTCTTTTGAGGAGAAGATAAACAACAGAACCATAAAGTAAACACTTAGTTATTCTATTATTATTGAGATATGCCTTATTGGTCCATACACATATCTATAATTCTATTTAGTATTTATACACTAAATAATACCCGAAACTTCTATGTTCTCTACAAGGTTATTGTCCCTATTTACAGGGGGTGTTGTAATTTTATTTTCTATTATCCTTCAATTCCTATGAAAAAAATTAGTTCTCTTACTATAAAAAAGAGAGATTGATCATTATTGCTTTTTCTTTCTTCTATGGTGTTGTTGACTTTTCATCTTGGAAAAAAAAAAGAAAGAAAAGCATAAGAAATTTCCTGTTTTTGTTAGCAACATTTTTTATAAAAAGATTTTTGTTTACTATATTTCTATATTAATATTTTTTTTCCTTCTCACACATTTACGATTTCGATGTCGAATGTAATTTTAGTTTTATTGAAAAACCTGATTTTTGTTATTATTGTTGGCTCAATTGATCAACTTATAATCTTTTTTATATCATAGAATACAAAGTATGACTTTTCTTATTTCAAAAAAAAAAACAAAAAACAAAAAACAAAATAGATATATCACATACTATATTTATCTTTTTATCTTGCCTAATTTTATTTGGGTTTACATATAGCTGACTCTTACATAAGAGAAACACAATAATTTTAAATGCAAGCACAAAAATAAAAATAATATAAGATTACACACATGAAAAGACCAACACCTAGACTTGTGACTTAAAAGATCTTTTGCAGCAACCTAAAAACATCTACAGCGAAAGCATTTCCCAGTGCTAACCCAGCAACAAGGCCACCCCCATATCCAATTACAATTACCATCCAATACAATTCAAGGAAAGATCCTGACTCAGAATCTTGATCACCATCAGGTTTTTGCAATGGATGCTTAGGAGGATCTTCACATTTCTTCAACAATTGAATCCCGCACAAATCCTTGTTTCCTTCAAATGAATTATTATCAAATGTGGAAAGTTGTCCATTTTCTGGGATTGGACCTGAGAGATTGTTGAAAGACACATTGAAGAAATCCAAGAAGGTTAGCCCTGTGAGTTGTTGAGGAATATTTCCTGACAGGCTATTGAGAGAAAGGTCCAACACTTCAAGATTTGAAAGCTTTCCGAAGGAAGATGGGATGCTGCCAGTAAACATGTTATTGGACAAATTGAGCACAACAAGCCTATTCAAACTTCCCATGATATCCGGAATCTCACCATAAATTTTGTTACTTGAAAGATCAATGGCTACCATATGATGAAGGTATTGACTCCCAAGATAATCCATGACAACTCCTTTGTTGGACATTGAAAATGTAGACAAATCAATATCTATGAACATATTCTTACTAGGAATCAAGTCCTTGAAATCCAGTTGTCTTTTGTCGGATATGATCATCGATTTGAAGCACATGATTATTTCTGATGTTAATTTTGTTGAAAAACCATTGTGAGAAAGATCAATGATTCGAAGCTGAGGAAATCTGTATTTCAATGGACACATTATAGCTCCGTGAAATTGATTATCACGTAAAGAAACAGCCTTTAACTTAGGAAGAGATCCTAACCAGAAAGGAAATGAGTCATTGAAATGGTTATGTCTCACATCAAGAGACTCTAGCATTCTGCAATTGACAAGTGCTCTTGGTAATTGACCATACAACTTGTTAGAACTAAAATCAATCCACTGAAGGGCATTTCCTTTCTCATAAGTTTGAGGAATATTGCCAATCAGTTTGTTTCCTGCGAGCGACAAATATTGAAGAGATTGACTAAAGCTTCCCAAACATGATGGAATCATCCCAATTAAGTAGTTGAAAGATAAATCAAGATATATAAGGGATTGTAGATTGCATATCAAGGGGGATATTTCTCCTATCAATAGATTGTTGAAAATCTCCAAACCCTGAAGAGTTGTTTTATTCCATATCCAACTCGGTATAGTCTTTATGCTATTCTGTGTTATGTGAAGATTAGTCAACTCTTGCAAGTGCTGTATAAAATTGGGAAAATGAACTAAGTTACATGACCCTAAATCCAATGATTGAATTTGAGGAGGAAATGTTACGTTGGTAGTGTTCTTCCCTTCAACAAAAGACAATTTGTTGCCTCTGCCTAAACCAAGATAAGTAAGCTTTTGGAGCTGTGAAAGCATGCCAAGCTCAATCTGTCCTTCCAACATATTAGCACCTAGATCAAGACCTGTAAGATTCTCTAACTTGAAGAAGAAATATGGAATTTCACCTTGAAGATTATTTTGAGAAAGATCCAAGTAACTTAAAGTGGTTAGATTCATTATCCAAGTTGGAACTTCCCCAGCTAAATTGCACCTACTCAATCCTAACTCTTGAATTGGAGGAAGGATTGTGACATTGACATCCCTGTTTTGTGAGAACAAGGACAATTTGTTGAGAGACAAGTGAAGATCCTCAAGCATCCTTAGCTTCAAAAACATGTCAAGTGCTAGGCGGCCTTCGAAAAAATTAGAACTTAGATCTAAAGTTACAAGATTTTCGAGTCTAAAAAAAGACTGCGGGATTTCACCATGAAAGCTATTATCTCCAAGAGCCAAGGAAGCTAAATTGGTCAGGTTTCCAATGGATGCAGGTAATGTGCCCTGCAAATTTTGGTTTCTTTCAAAATTCAAAGATGTTAAGTTTGCAAGAGAGAATATTCCAATAGGAAACTCACCATATAGTTCACATTGGCGAAAAGAGAGTTTTTGCAGAGATGTAAGGTTCGTGAGTGTGTGAGGTAATGGTGATGAAATGGTGACAAAATTAAGACGAAGTTGTTCTAGTCTTGTTGAGTTTTGAATTAAGTTTCGCAGAGTGGATTCCTTGAGTTGTAAACGGTTGATTAATGGATAATCAAACTGTTCAATATAGCTGCGAAGATCAAGGGACAACAAGTTGGACAAATGGGAAATTTGAGTTGGGACTTCACCTGACAATGTGGTTTCACCAAATTGAGAAAGATTCAAATGCCTCAGTTGTGACAAGGCGCCTATCCTTGCTGGAATTTGCGAGTGATTGAAATCATTGTCTGAAAGATCAAGGCTTTGAAGATGCACAAGTGAGAAAAGGGTGCTATTGGGATCCATGGAACCATAGAGCAGACTGCTACTAAGATCAATGGAAATGACATGACCCGTGAGCTCATCGCATTGAATGCCATCCCAGGAGCAGCAATCTGTGGAAGGACTCCAAGAAAGAGTTTTAGGATAACTGGAAGGATTGTAAGAAGCAGACTTACTTATGATGAAGCTTTTTTTAAAGCTGAGCAAGGCATTGCTTTCATGTTGATGGCACTCATGATGATGAGTTGTAGTTGAATGATTCAAAGTAAAACAGTTTGTGAAGAGGGAAGATGAGAAGAGAAGAAGAAACTGTATGGAGAAAGTAAGAGAACATAAGAACCCCATTATTGTGATCGTATAGCAGTAGGTTTCAGTGGATGGAATGTTTGGGAAACTCTAATGGGTTTTTATAGTGAAGCAGTGATGGTGATGCTAAATTCCAATAGACAATAGTGATGATAAGTAAACTCTATCGTTAGACTTAATTTTTTCTCTTCAATTTGTTTCATATCATTGACTCTAAGTAAACTCACTGTGGCTTATACAGGAAGAGAGTTCAGATATCTTTGCATTGGTGCTTTAATTTTATATTATTTAAGGAAATAAAATAACTTTTTTTTAGAATAAGAATAAATTACTATTTATACCCATAAAAGATACAGATGCTGACAAATGTACCCATATAAGAATAAAGCGACAATTATAATCAAGGAAGATGGATTCCGTGTGCCAAGAGTACCCGGACGTTGGTCCGTTAGGGTATTCTTGGCACATGGAAGCTATCTTCCGTGGGTACAATTGTCATTTTATTCTTATATGGATACATTTGTCAGCTTCGTATCTTTCATGGATACAAATGGCAATTTATTCTTTAGAATAATATGCATTGGTCTTTAACACGATTTATCATTTTGTGAGGGACATATAAATTCCACCATTACCATTCTGTGGGGTTTTCATACAAGTCCATTACACAATTTTCTCAAAAATTATTTGATACTTGTGTAGTGCTTCTTACGCTACTTGCAACAGTTCTGGATTATGAGAAGTAGCTAGAAATATTGGCGTGCATTTTGAGCAAGAAAAAATGTTGCCATTCATCTCATTTTCAAAATTATTGATGATTCTAGTTGAACTTGAGAAGGGGGGGTTGAATCAAGTTAGCTTAAAACTTTAAGTTTCAAACTTTGTTTTTGCTGTTGCTCGAGTTGCAGGAGATTATTTGAAATAGTCTCATACGCAGAAAATTAAAAGTGCAGAGAAGAGGAGAAAGAGGTCAGCATGTATCCTGGTTCGGATTCTTTGTGCCATGAATCCTACATCCAGTCTCCACCACAAACCATGGTGGAATTTTCACTATAATTCTCAGGTTACATACACCAATACTATTGAATTACTCCCTAATTCAACTAGTATCTACCCCTAAGCTTTCTTCACCAAAGCTTAGCAACCCCAAAGTGCTATCCCAACTTGGAAGGGGAATCTACACAGATTCAATTCTCACCAAGTGCTAACCCAACTTGGAAAGGGGAACTAATCCTAGTTCATAAACCCAGATTACATCAAAAAATAAACAGTGGCTATTTCTGCATCACTCTTGCCTTTTCTCTCTTGGCTTTTGATCCTCACATGATTGCCTTTTTCAAAACAAAGAATAACGCAAGACAGCCATAACAATAAATCAGAATTAAGCTTGAGTAGAAGAAAGAGATTTCAGCTCTATATTAGAGAAGGTGCTCTGAATTGGTGTGTGCTCTCTTTCTTAACTTGAAATGATGGAATGAGTCTTCTTATATATCTTCAGCTTGCGGTGTTTCTTTCATCCTTGGCATGTTCCTCTTTTCCATTCTGCTCCATTTCCTAGCTGCTTCTGTGTGTTCTTGCTCGATGGTGTTTTGCTCAACCACGATCCTTAGCAGTGCTCAGCTGATGTCCTTGAGTTAGTGGTTGTTCCCTTGTGTCCTTGGAGTGATGATAGTGTACTAGCTGTCCTTGTTGCTTTATTATACCAACACTTGTCCTTTTTCTTTTTTCCAGCTGTCTTCCTTTAGCTTTTAGTAAGCCATATAACATAATGGACGTTGCTGTGAGGATGAGCTTTGGCTCATTGCTGAAGCACTTGTTGGACTTGGACTAAAGCAATTTTGAACTTGGATACTTTGGGCCTGCATCACTAACACTCTCATTAAACTATATTGGGCTTTCCACCCAAAACAATGTTTGTCATCATAACTTAACAAAAATCAAACTAGGCTCAACAATCTCCCCCTTGATGACAAACATGATAAAGTAGGGAAATTAAAAAATTAAATGAGTTAAGAACACTTCCCTTTGATGACATCCGGATTGTGAGTTGCTCCCCCTGAATGCTAGCATTACTCCCCCTTGACCATGGCTTACATCTTTTCCTGAACAAAACTTAAAAACAGCCAAGACCAATATTTCCAAACGCTATATCACAGTAATGTAAGCACAGAGCAATTAACACTAAGCACAACACAGGATAAATCATAGCAAAACATGATAAATCATAGCACCACAAAACATTGTTCTTAACTATTAAGCCAAAACTAACATTCCTTTTCTTTTCTCCCCCTTTTGTCATCAAGGGAGGAAAGGAAAAACCTGCACAAAATTTGTTAGTGGCTGGTGCAATTAGTCCAAGTAGCAGAGTGATTTAGTTACAGTCATCCAAAAGAAAGTAAAATAAACAAGTTCAAAATGAAAACAAGTCATATTCGCATATGAGATAACAAGAGCTAGGCATCAGAGTTGGATTCATCAGAGGTTCCATCGTCCTCCCCCTCATTGTCAGATGTGGTGAGGCCAACCTCAACATCCTCCACAAAGTCCCTCAGAATGCGAATCCTTCCTTTGGTCTTCTTAAGAGCATTCTCCTCCAAAACTTGATTCCTTTTGCGCTCAGCACCATGATGGAGAAGAAGGTCAGTCAGATTGATAAATTCTTCAAGCACATTCTTCAGAATGCGGGTCATGACCTTGATTGTAGTGGATGTGGAAGGGGAAATCAGAGGATCCTCATCAACAGAGGGAACATCAGTGCTGTCATCAGTTTGGCGACGCTTGGGAGCTGTTTTCTTTACTGCACCACCCCCTTTAATATATGAGTTACAATCTATGGCAATTTCAGCCCCAAAATCAACATTGTAATATTGAAAAATTTTTGTAAGAAGCATGCCATATGGTAACGCATTTTTGGTACTGACACAAGCATACATATGCCTTACAAGTAAATAAGCAAAAGAGATAGGAATTTTTGAAAGCAATGCATACAAGACCAGTGTGTCACAGAATGAGACGCGTTGAAAAGAGCCATATTTATATAGCACTGGTTTAGAGAAGATGAAGGAGTGGAGAGTGGGCAGTGTGGTGTGAATGGATGCATGCAGTGGGAAGTTATTATAAACTTAGAGAAGTGTAAAGGTTGCACCTTGAAAAAATAAAAATCCAAACTTTGAAAGCGTTTTGAAAGTTACAGCTGTAACCTTCGTACGTTTGAAATAAGGATAAAAGAAAAACAAAATTGAAATTGATGTATGGATGCAAATGAAGTTAAGCTTTATTAAACAAGGTGTAAGGGCCAAACAAAAATTGAGACTGAAAAAAATTTAAGTGATTCCAGCTGTCTCAAAAAATGAAATTGAATTTAAGCCCAAAAAAATTTTGAAAGCCCACTTTTAGTCAAAAAATTGAGTATGACTCAAAGTTTTTTTTTTTTTTTAGTAAAGGAAAAGGCCCATAGATGCAGAGACTGCGTCAGCACTAGATGTCCATCATGTATTGTGTTCAGATTTGAATCCATTGGCTTCATAGTGATTTAATGAAGTTTACTCATCATCTGCCAAAAAATCTCATCGCGATTTATGAGACAAAACACAAAAGATCTCATTATCAGAAACATTTAAGAAAACAAAGATGAAGTTAGAATGCTCAGTTCAGTTCTTAACTTGCAGAACCTTTCCTCTATCAATGGTTTGGTGAATATATCAGCTAGCTGACCCTCAGAATTAACAAACTGAATATCTAAATTTCCATTTTGCACATGTTCTCTTATAGAATGAAAACGAACTTCAATGTGCTTTGTTCTAGAGTGCAAAACAGGGTTTTTGGAAATATTAATAGCACTCATGTTGTCACAAAATAATGGAATATTTGAGACATTCAATTTATAGTCAGCTAGTTGAGTTTTCAGCCA
>NC_029788.2:126761971-126766536 GCF_000816755.2 Arachis ipaensis
AAAATCAGCATAAAATGACTTGTAAGCAATAGGATTTGAGAGTCTAGGTTCAGCAACAGGACGGAGGTCAAAGCCAATGACTGTACCGCGAGTATGGCGATTCTGAGTGGGGCGAGTCTCTTCGTCTTCGTGAAGAGGCCTCTTTCCTCTGGAAGAGCTAGGTTTGGAAGAACTAGGCTGAGACATGTTTGGTGGAGGAGGAGGAGGTGTAGGGCGAGGGGCAACGCCAGGGCGGCGAGCAGTGGTCTTCGTGCGGGCCATGTCAGGAGAAGGGTTTGGTGGTGGAGATGGAGAGGAATGAGTGGGGGAATGAGAGGGAGAAGAGTGTGTGTGATCAGAACGGTGGGTGCCGCTGTGGGAGCCTCTGTGAGCAACTCTCTTCTTTCGAGCCATATTTATAGAAGCACTGGTTCGGAGAAGATGAAAGAGTGGAGAGTGGAGAGTGTGGTGTGAATGGATGCATGCAGTGGGAAGTTATTATAAACTTAGAGAAGTGTAAAGGTTGCACCTTGAAAAAATAAAAATCCCAACTTTGAAAACGCATAGGAAGTAACAGCTGTAATTGTTGTACGTTGCAGATGGGAACAAAAGCAAAATAAAATTTGGATTTGAAAACAAATGTTAAATGAGGCCCAAAAACTTATTTTCAAAAAATGAAAAAAACAACTATGAAATGGGCTTAATTGGATTCAGTAAAGAAAGCTCATATGTCGAGACTGCTCCAGCACGAGATGTTCATCATTCAGGCCTGAATCCAGTAGGCTTCATAGTGACTCAATGAAGGTTACTCATCATCTGCCAAAAAATCTCACCGCGATTTATGAGACAAAATACAAAAGATCTCATTATCAGAAACATTAAGAAAACAGAGATGAAGTTAGAATGCCCAGTTCAGTTCTCAACTTGCAGAACCTCTCATCTATCAATGGTTTGGTGAATATATCAGCTAGCTGACCCTCAGAATTAACAAACTGAATATCTAAATTTCCATTTTGCACATGTTCTCTTATAGAATGAAAACAAACTTCAATGTGCTTTGTTCTTGAGTGCAAAACAGGGTTTTTGGAAATATTGATAGCACTCATGTTGTCACAAAATAATGGAATGTTTGAGACATTCAATTTATAGTCAGCTAGTTGAGTTTTCAGCCATAATAATTGAGAACAACAAGAGGAGGCTGCAATGTACTCAGCTTCGGCTGTTGAAAGTGCTACCGTAGCTTGCTTTTTGCTAGACCAAACAATGAGGGATTTCCCAAGAAAACAGCACATGCCACTTGTGCTTCTTCTATCGACCCTATCCCCAGCAAAATCTGCATCACAGAAACCCACTAATTGAAAAGAATCAGTCTTAGGAAACCATAACCCATAATTAGTGGTACCAAGTACATATCGGATGATCCTCTTGACAGCAGAGAGATGTGACTCCTTAGGCTTTGATTGAAACCTTGAGCAAAATTTGGAACAATTTGAAACCACAATGAGCTGCATATGCAAGGAGCAATCTGATGGCTTCCATTCGAGCTACAGGTGCAAATGATTCATCAAAAGCAATCCCTTCCTCTTGATCATATCCTTGAGCAACCAATCTGGCTTTGTTTCGGACTATGGATCCGTCTTCACCCAGCTTGTTTCTGAAAATCCATTTAGTGCCAGTGACTTTCTTTCCATTTGGATAAGGCACTAATGACCAGACCTGATTCTTCTCAAATTGCTGCAATTCCTCCTTCATGGCTAACACCCAAGATGGATCAGCAAGAGCTTCTTGGATGTTTTGAGGTTCAATCTTTGATAGAAGAGCAATGTTGTTGGATTCGGCTCTTTTCAAAGATGAACGAGTGGTCCTACCAGTTGAGGGATTTCCAATTATGAACTCGTCAAGGTAGTTTTTCAGAAACCTCCATTCTCTTGGTCTTCTTGACTGGTTTGAGGATTCAGATTCCTCTTGGTCAACAATGGCCTCTGCATCAGTATTTTCTGCAGAAACAGGAGATAATTCCAAATTGTCTCCTGCAGAATTGGGATTTTCGTTGCTAGCAGGTGCAGCTTCATGAGAACATGGATTTTGTGGAACTGTTTCACTGTTCTTAGGTACTTGAACTTCAAAACCTGGACTATCATCAATGAAAACACTAGGAACAGAGTTAGATTCACAGAATGTGACATGCATGGTTTCCTCAACGGTTTTGGAGTTCTTGTTATAAACTCTATAGGCCTTGCTATTAGTGGAATAACCAAGAAAAATTCCTTCATGTGTTTTGGGATCAAATTTTCCTAAATTTTCTTTGATGTTCAAAATGAAACACTTGCAGCCAAACACATGAAAATAACTAAGATTAGGAGGATGCCCTTTCCAAAGTTCATATGGTGTTTTCTTCAAAAACTTCCTAATGATGGTTCTATTTAAAACATAGCAAGCTGTGTTCACAGCTTCAGCCCATAAGAACTTAGGGATTTCATATTCACATAACATAGCTCTAGCCATTTCTTGTAAACTTCTATTTCTTCTCTCAACAACACCATTTTGTTGAGGTGTTCTTGGACAAGAAAAGTTATGTGATATGCCTTGTTCATCACAAAAAGATTCAAAGTATTGATTTTCAAATTCTTTACCATGATCACTTCTTATTGAAATAATTTTTGAACCTTTTTCATTTTGAATCTTTCTGCTGAATTTTTCAAAAACAGAAAAGGCCTCATGTTTATGAGCAAGAAAGAACACCCAGCCAAATCTAGTATAGTCATCCACAATTACCATGCCATAACTCTTTCCTCCAAGACTTTGAGTTCTAGTAGGTCCAAACAGATCAAGATGCAACAACAACCAGGCTCTGATACCAATTGATGATTCTAGTTGAACTTGAGAAGGGGGGGTTGAATCAAGTTAGCTTAAAACTTTAAGTTTCAAACTCTGTTTTTGCTGTTGCTCGAGTTGCAGGAGATTATTTGAAATAGTCTCATACGCAGAAAATTAAAAGTGCAGAAAAGAGGAGAAAGAGGCCAGCATGTATCCTGGTTCGGATTCTTTGTGCCATGAATCCTACATCCAGTCTCCACCACAAACCATGGTGGAATTTTCACTATAATTCTCAGGTTACATACACCAATACTATTGAATTACTCCCTTATGATGTAAAATATAGAAAATCAAAATGAATTAAGCAGTTATTGAGTCATAAAGAATTGAATAAAGCTTAGCAAAGACCAATAATCATGTATCTTATTAAGAACACAGTACATGACTCTGAAAACAGCACAATAAATCAGTGTAAAGAGAGAGGGAAAGGGAGGTGTGCTTGAAGCATACAAACCAAGAGATGCTTTTACTATGAATACCATTTTTTCTAGCTTGCACCAAACACCAAATGAAGGAACAAAGCAGAAAAGAATCAACTAATATACTGCATCATTTTAAAAAGAAACTCTCTTAGCAAATGTTTTTTACTTTGATGTTTTTCTGTAGACTATAGTCTAATGCTTAACTTCAACTCCTATTTTATTCGAAAGTGTATTTCTAGCAATATAATACTTAGCTTAATTGAAATTAAATTAAATGAAATTTGCTTATGAAATTTAAATTAGAACTTAAGCGCCAACTAGGATGGTGTTTTGATAATTTTTGCGTGCATTTTGGGCAAGAGAAGAAAAATACTGATAGTGCTTTCTGGTTTTGATTAATTGGAATAATGTGATCATTCATTTCATCTTACGACTCTAAGATTTTTCTAAATTGGTGATGCTAAATTCCAATTGACAATAGTAATGATCAGTCATACTCATCCCTCCTTATACGTCCATCTCTAGTTGGATTATTGATCAATTTCTCTAAACTAATTGAAGTGCTGCTCACTTTCGGTTCCATTAAAACATTTTGTGCATATAATGGAGCATGTCACATTATCAGTCAATGCCATTTGTCATGCTAATGGAGCACTAAACAATGCTAGTTGACTACAAAATAAAATTACTTCCGAAATAATTTCAGGTCTAAAACTAAAATTTTAAAATTCTGAGAAGTAAAGAAGAAACGCATCTGCAATTTTGTTAAAACCAAATTCAACCAACCTCTAAAAAGAAATTACTTCCTCTAATGTATGCACACAAGTGGAAGCTGCTCGAGCCTATGACATAGCAGCAATTGAGTGCAGAAGAATTAATGTTGTAACCAACTTTGATTAAGTAATTACTTAAGTTATACTGACAATAATGTAAAAGATGATGGACATATCGATTTGTTATGTTTTCATATCTCAATAGCTTTAAATTTTACAACGGATGTCAATAATAATTGCTAAAATTAAAGAAAAATCATGGTTGGCAAGAATATATGAATATGCAATAATTCACAGTTAAAAAGATCTTATTTTGTTGTTATATCTGAACCATTAACATATATAAAAGGGATTAACCATTGTTAATTATGCTTTTCTTAAAAGTTAAGAATCATCTGATCCAAACTTCCTTTACAATCAGAAGCACCAAAAAACTCAGCTCTCTATTTTTCATGAGTCTGAGACTATGGTTCTGTACACTTGACAGGTTGTTCTGTGCTTGCTTTGAAAGAGA
>NC_029788.2:126766658-126790778 GCF_000816755.2 Arachis ipaensis
TTCCTATGAGAAAAATAAAAATCAGTGCTCTTACTATGAAGAAGAGAGAGATTGATCATCATTGCTTCTTCAGTTCTTCTTCTTTCAATATTTTTCCATAAAAAAATTTCTTAGTTTTCTGTATTTCTATATTAGCTTGTTTCTTTTTCTTTCTCTATAATATAATGCTGGCTGTAATTTAGTTTTTTTAAGAAAATATCATTTTTGTTATTATTGTTTGCTCAATCTATCCTACTTATAATTAGATTCAAATTAATGATTTTTTTTTTTGAAAAAATTGCTTTGCTTTACTTTTTACAGTTATCCTATCTTGCATGGGCATAATCAAAAGATTGAGTATACAAACAGAAATGAATTATTTGTATGGAAATAGACTATTGTATGCAGAAAAACACAATGTATGACTTTTCTTATTTTAAAATAGAAAAAGAAAAATAGATATATAACACACTATATTTATATTTTTACTTTATCTACTTTATTTGGAATTACACATGACCCACTCTTACACGAGATAAACACAATAACTTCAAATGAAAACACATAAATGAAAATGAATAATGATCTAACATTACACACATGAAAATAACAAAATCTAACATTGTCTTTATGCTATTGTCTGATATGAAAAGATCTGTCAACTTTTGCAACTGTTGTATAAAATTGGGAAAATGAACTAAGTTGCATGAACTTAAATGCAAAGATTGAATTTGAGAAGGAAATGTTACGCTGGAAGTGTTCTTCCCTTCAAGAAAATACAATTTGTTGCCTCCGCCTAAAGAAAGAAAAATAAGCTTTTGGAGCTTTGAAAGCATGTCAAGGTCGATCTGTCCTTCCAATATATTATTAGATAGATCGAGAACTGTAAGATTTTCTAACCTGAAGAAGAAATATGGAATTTCACCTTGAAGATTATTTCGAGAAAGATCCAAGTAACTTAAAGTGGTTAGATTCATTATCCAAGTTGGAACTTCCCCAGCTAAATTGCATGAACTCAATCCTAACCATTGAATTAGAGGAAGGATTGTGACATTGACATCCCTAACTTGTGAGAACAAAGACAATTTGTTGCCAGACAAGTCAAGAACATTAAGCATCTCTAGCTTCAAAAACATGTCAAGTGCTAGGCGGCCTTCAAAGAAATTATACCCCAGAGACAAATGTTCAAGATTTTCGAGTCTAAAAAGAGACTGCGGGATTTCACCTTGAAAGCTATTTTTTCCAAGAGCCAAGCAAGCTAAATTGGTCAGGTTCCCAATGGATGCAGGTAATGCACCATGCAGATTTTGGTTTTCCGCAAAATTCAAAGAACTTAAGTTTGGGAGATAGAATATTCCAACTGGAAACTCACCACATAGTTCACAGTTTCGAAAAGAGAGATTTTGCAGAGATGTAAGGTTTGTGAGAGTGTAAGGTATAGATGATGAAACGCTGACATAATTAAGGCGAAGTTGTTCAAGTCTTGTTGAGTTTTGAATTAAGCTTCGCAGAGTGGATACCTTAAGTTGTAATTGGTTGATCACTAGATTTTCAAACGGTTGGTCAATATAGCTGCGAAGATCAAGGGACAACAAGTTGGACAAATGGGAAATTTGAGTTGGGACTTCACCTGACAATGTGGTTTCACCATATTGAGAAAGATTCAAATGCCTCAGTTGTGACAAGTGACCTATCCTGGCTGGAATTTGCGAGTGACTGAAGTCATTGTCCGAAAGATCAAGGCTTTGAAGATGCACAAGCGAGAAAAGGGTGCTATTGGGATCCATGGAACCATAGAGCAGGCTGCTACTAAGATCAATGGAAATGACATGACCTGTGAGCTCATCGCATTCAATGCCATTCCAGGAGCAGCAATCTGTGGTTGGAATCCAGGAAACAGTTTTAGGATAACTGAAAGTATTGTAAGATGCAGACTTACTTATGATGAAGCTTTGTTTAAAGCTGAGCAAGGCATTGCTTTCATGTTGATGGCATTCATGATGATGAGTAGTAGTTGAATCATTCAAAGTTAAACAGTTTGTAAACAGGGAGGATGAGAAGAGGAGAAGAAAATGTATGGCCAGAGCAACAGAATGCAACAACCCCATCATGGTCATTTGTATCGAAATAGGTTTCAATGGAAGAAATGTTTGGACACTCTAATCGGTTTTTATAGTGAAGCAGTTATGGTGATACTATGCAGAGTAGCCCCCGGCTTCATTAAATGCCTTCGGCAAACTGAACTATCTTGTCCCTTGTTACAACTTCATAGTGAAGTTCCTTGATAGTATATTTTTGTCACTACTATTTGACTTTGTTAACAACTTGCATTTACGCCCTTCATGCTTAAATTTCTCATAATAATTGTACATGCACCTTCATGACTTCTCTACTCATATATAGTCATCACCCGCAGGTACCTTTCAAACCTTAATTATCGTTCATTTTGGGGACACGGTATCTGCAGACCCTTCCAAAGTTCAAAGTACATGCATGAAGGCTGAGAGCCTGAGACATTCATGTCATTTTCCCATACTTAGCTTACGTTGGATTCCTTCTAAAATAATGGTACTATTTCAATGTAATTGCTGCATCAAACCTCTGTACTTGCATTGGTTATCCTCCACAAACATAACTCTCTTCCTCATACTCGAGGTTTTGGATCTTTGTCTCTGATATTTGAGTTTGCTAACTTGCATTCTATCGTTATTATTAATCTTCTCTCTTTAATTTCTTTAGTATCATTGACTCCATAGAGTAAAATTACTTTGGCTTATAATATAGGGAGAGAGTGTACATTTTTTTGTTGCTTTAATTTCAATATTATCAAAAGGAAATAACTATTTTTAGAATAACAGAAAAAATAGGTCTTTAACAAATTTTCTAGTAAACTTACACGTTTTTTGAAAAAAAAAATATCAAATAAATTCTTCAAGAATTGAAACTCCTGATTTATAAGTCAGTGAAAATATTATACTAAACATGCTTATCATTTGTCAGGGACAAATAAAGTCCACGCTTACAATTCTTAAAAAATTTGGTACAAGTCTAATTATAAAATTTCTTCGAACTTATTTGATACTTTTTATTTCTTAAAGACCTTCAATAATTCAATTCAATTGTAAAAATTTTTAAAACTATTTGTTTTATCACTTTTTATCAAGTACACATGAGTGGAATGTTACTTCTAAAATCAGCATGTTATGGTATATACTATATATTATTGCAAAAACTTTATATATTTTTCTGTACACTTAATTTACAACCATAAACCGTTCATTAGTCTAACTAACTTTCTCTAACTTGGCTGATATCCCTAACACAGCTCAAGGGATGCTTCGTTTATGAACACCGTTTTTTCGACCTTGCTTGCACTTAAGAGCGACTACATGAGCAATACCATACAAATTGAAACATATTGCCAAACCTTTTTTCGTTTTTCATTTTTTATTTTATTTTTTTCTAAATAAACCTGTGAATGAGCAAAACTCTCAAGTCACAACAATTAACGTAGAGCAGTCAAATATCATCACCTGTATACTAACTGTTCTTATTAAATTATTAATACACATATCTTATATGTATTTAATTTATATTTTTAATATAATATATATAATCGAGTCAGCTCACTAATTAATGAGTTGAGCTTATCCACTCACGAGTTCAACTTATTGAGCTATTAATGAGTCGAGTTCGAGCTGGCTCATGAGCTGGCTTGACTCACTTCCAGCCCTATTAATACACATAATTTTTATTTTCCAAAAAAAGAAAAGACTCATACGTTTTGTATTTATTAATAGTGGAAATTAATTATATATAGCTATCTTGTATTTCTGATTGGGTATCCAAAAGCAACCTATATGAAATAATTCTCAATACAAAACATAAATAGAAGGAATGCACAAAAGCAAAGAACACATTATATGATTTTCTTTCAATAAAGTTTTATTGCACAAAGAGTAGTGGTAGTCTTTATGAACACGGCACAAATGTGCATTTTGGGGTTGGATATGAATCACTAATGCTTTGTCAATGTTCTGCAGGCATCATCAGAATGGAATAGTTCTTGGAAACAAATATCCTTACCTTGGAACATACATACAGTATGTTAAAATCAACACAACTCAACAAAGGCTCAATTTGCTCACTCAAAGTTTCAAGCGTGCTTAAGTCTCTTAATTTTCAAATTTACTACTTAATCCCTAAAATTATATTCCCTTAGTCATTTTAGTCTTTGATCGGTTAACAACAACAGTTTTGTTGATGTGCCATATCAGCTAACATGTTAGCATACAATGTAGCATCTCACATCACTGGCCAACACCAAGTTGACTAACAGTTGACTGACTATAAAATATAATTATTTATGAAATAATTTCAGGTCTTAAAGGTTAATTTTAAAATTCTGAGGATTATAGAAGAAACACATTTGCAATTTCGAAAACCAAGTTTAACCAACCTCTAAAAGGAAAAATGGAAGTAACATTTTTTTAACTAATGCAGGCACCAGGCACACAAGAGGAAGCAGCACGAACCTATGACATAACAGCAATTGAGTACAGAGGAATTAATGTTGTCACCAACTTTGATTTAAGTAATTACATAACATGCTTGAAGCCTTCACACCAATACTCCCAACACCTTAAACTTGAGACTCAAGTACTACTAAACTCTCAAACACTTCTCCATCCAACTATTCTCCATCCATCTGTATTTCTATAATAAATATTTTTTTTTCTTCTCTCACATTTAGCATTTAAATTGATCCTACTTAAGCTTTTATTCATATCAGCGAATACTTTTTTTGGAAAAAAAAATTGCTTCTCTTTAGTCTTTACCTTTTACAAGTTTTCCTGTTTTGGCATAAGCATGAGAGAGAGTATGCAAAGGGAAATGGATTATTTAAGCAAAGAACACAATGTATGACTTTTCTTACATCAAAAATAGCAAAACAAAATAGATATATAACAGACTATATTTATCTTTTTTCCTTGCCTACTTTTATTTGGGTATACACATAGCAGACTCTTACATAAAAGGAACACAACAACTTCAAATGCAACACACAAAAATAAAAATAGTCTAAGATTACACACATGAAAAAACCAACATCTAGACTTGTGACTTAAAAGATCCTCTTCAGCAACCTATAAACATCTCCAGCAAAAGCATTTCCCAGTGCTAACCCAGCAACAAGGCCACCCCCATATCCAATTAGAATTACCATCCAATACAATTCAAAGAAAGATCCTGACTCAGAGTCTTGATCACCATCAGGTATTGTTGGTAGTGGAAGCTTAGAACGATCTTCACATTTGTTCAGCAATTGAAACCCGCATAAACCATTGTTTCCCTCAAATGAATTATCTTGAAAAGTGGAAAATTGTCTATTTTCTGGGATTGGACCCGAGAGATTGTTGAAAGACACATTGAAGAATTCCAAAAATGTTAACTCTGTGAGTTGTTGGGGGATTTCCCCTGACAGGCTATTGGCAGAAAGGTCCAAGGCTTCGAGATTTGAAAGCTTTCCGAAGGAAGATGGGATGCTGCCAGTAAACATGTTATTGGACAAGTTGAGCACAACAAGACCATTCAAACTTCCCATGATATCTGGAATCTCACCGAAAATTTTGTTACATGAAAGATCAATGGCAATCATGTAATGAAAGTATTGACGCCCAAGATACTTCATGACTACTCCTTTGTTATGCATTCGAATTACAAACAAACTAAGATCAACCCAAGTATGTTGCAATTGATAAACGTCGTCCTTGAACTGTACTTGGTGGCTTGTGTTGGAAAGTGTCATCGATTTGAAATTCTTGATTGTTTCTGATGACAATTCTCCAGAAAAATCATTTTGAGAAAGATCAATGATACGAAGCTGAGGAAATGTGCATTTGAATGGACACTTTATAGCTCCGTGAAATTTATTATCACGTAAAAAAATGAGCTTTAAATTAGGGAGAGATCCTAACCAAAAAGGAAATGAATCATTGAAATGGTTATGACTTACGTCAAGAAGCTCTAGCATTCTGCAATTGACAAATGATCTTGGTAATTGACCACACAACTTGTTTGAGCTAAAATCAATCAACTGAAGTGCATTTTCTTTCGCATAGTTTTGAGGAATATTACCTATCAATTTGTTTCCCGCGAGCCTCAAAATGTGAAGAGATCGGCTAAAGCTTCCTAAACATGATGGAATCCTGCCAATTAAATTGTTGGAAGATAAATCAAGAAACCCAAGTGATTGTAGATTACATATCAAGGCGGGTATTTTTCCTATCAATAGGTTGTTGGAAATATCCAAACTCTGAAGAGTTGTTTTGTTCCATAACCAACTCGGTATTGTCTTTATGCTGTTGTTTGATAGGTAAAGATCAGTCAACTCTTGCAAGTGCTGTATAAAATTGGGAAAATGAACTAAGTTGCATGACCTTAAATCCAAAAATTGAATTTGAGAAGGAAATGTTACAATGGAAGTGTTGTTCCCTTCAAGAAAAGATAATTTGTTGCCTCCGCCTAAACCAAGTACAGTAAGCTTTTTGAGCTTTGAAAGCATTTCAAGCTCGATCTGTCCTTCGAATAAATTTCTACCTAGATCAAGGCCTGTAAGATTCTCTAACTTGAAGAGGAAATATGGAATTTCACCTTGAAGATTATTTCCACGAAGATCCAAGTGATTTAAAGTGGTTAGATTCATTATCCAAGTTGGAATTTCTCCATTTAAATTGCACTGACTCAATCCTAACCACTGAATTGGAGGAAGGATTGTCACATTGACAGCCCTATTTTGTGAGAACAAAGACAATTTGTTGACAGATAAGTCAAGAGTATTAAGCATCTTTAGTTTGAAAAACATGTCAAGTGCTAGGCGGCCTTCGAAAAAATTAGAATATAGAAATAAATCTACAAGCTTCTCTAGTCCAAAAAGAGAGCGAGGGATTTCACCATGAAAGCTATTATCTTCAAGAGCCAAGAGAGCTAAATTGGTCAGGTTTCCAATGGATGCAGGTAATGTGCCCTGCAGATTTTGGTTTTCCCCAAAATTCAAAGATGTTAAGTTTGCAAGAGAGAATATTCCGATAGGAAACTCACCATGCAGTTCACAATGGCGAAAAGAGAGTTTTTGCAGAGATGTAAGGTTTGTGAGCGTGTGAGGTAATGATGATGAAATGGTGACAAAATTAAGGCGAAGTTGTTCTAGTCTTGTTGAGTTTTGAATTAAGCTTTGCAGAGTGGATTCTTTGAGTTGTAAACAGTTTATTAATGGAAAATCAAATTGTGGATTAATATAGCTGCGAAGATCAAGGGACAACAAGTTGGACAAATGGGAAATTTGAGTTGGGACTTCACCTGACAATGTGGTTTCACCAAATTGAGAAAGATTCAAATGCCTCAGTTGTGACAAGTCACCTATCCAGGCTGGAATTTGCGAGTGATTGAAGTCATTGTCTGAAAGATCAAGGCTTTGAAGATGCACAAGCGAGAAAAGGGTGCTATTGGGATCCATGGAACCATAGAGCAGGCTGCTACTAAGATCAATGGAAATGACATGACCTGTGAGTTCATCGCATTCGATGCCATCCCAGGAGCAGCAATCTGTGGTTGGAATCCAGGTGAGAGTTTTAGGATAACTGAAAGGATTATAGGAAGCAGACTTACTTATGAAGAAGCTTTGTTTAAAGCTGAGCAAGGCATTGCTTTCATGTTGATGGCATTCATGCTGATGAGTAGTAGTTAAATCATTCAAAGTAAAACAGTTTGTGAACAGGGAGGATGAGAAGAGAAGAAGAAACTGTATGGAGAAAGTAAGAGAACAGAAGAACCCCATTATTGTGATCGTATAGCAGTAGGTTTCAGTGGATGAAATGTTTGGGACACTCTAATCGGTTTTTATAGTGAAGCAGTGATGGTGATAGTATGTAACAGACATGCACCATGTAACGTTACATGCATTTGTATTATTGCGAGTGTGATATTGCCTCTCATTTCGCGGAAGTTCCTTGATAGTATATTTTTGTCATTACTATTTGACTTTGTTAACAACTTGCATTGATGTCTTTCATGCTTAATTTTCTCGTTATCTTTTATCTTTCATTACCACCACAAACTTCCTTGTTTGAGGTGTTCTAAGTAAGGCACTTGCATAAGTGACATGGATGTATTATTCCTAATTCTAATAGTGATGATAAATCATACTCATGAGAGTGTGATATTGAATTGCCGTTCATTTAGGGGAAGACAAGAAAACTATTGATTGTGGCGGCTTCTGCAGACCCTTTCAAAGTTCAAAGCACATGCAGGAAGTCTGAGATATTCAAGTAATTTTTCCATACTTAGCTTCTAAAATGGTGCTATTGAATGTAACTGCTGCATCTAAAAACCTCTGTGCTTGGTTATCCTCCACAAACTTAACTCTCTCTTTGTCACACTCAAGGTTTTGACATCTTTGTCTCTAATATTTTAGTTTGCTAACTTGCATTCTAGAGTTATACTTAATCTTCTCTCTTTAATTTGTTTCATATCATTGACTCCATCAAGTAAACTTACTTTGGCTTATATAAGAACAGAGTTCAGATTTTTTTGGTGCTTTAATTTCAATATCATCAGAAGAAAATAACTTTTTTTAAATAATAGAAAAATAGGTCTTTAACAAATTTTGAAGTAGATTTATACAGTTATACGTTATTTAAAAAAAAATACCAAATAATTTCTTTAAGAATTGAAATAATAAATTTATAGGTTCAAGAAAAATTACAATGCTAAACACGATTTATCAATTCCATACTATTAAAAGTTTTCAATCAGGCAGAAAAAGTCCACTGTTACAATTTTTTGGGGATTTGATACAAGTCCATTACAAAATGAGTTTAATTTTTATGTAATAGTTTAATACTTTAATTACATTCGTTATTTTAAATGATCATTCACGCAATCAATGTAAAAATGACTTGATGAGTGTGGAAAACTCTAAATTAATATTTGTGATGACTAAACATTATTAATATGATTAATTGCAAAAATATTAATTTATATATGTTGATTAAATTAATTTTTGCAATGCAGATTCTGCTTGGGCCGAAAAATATTGGCTAGCCCAACTTGATGAAAAATATTCAGCATTGATACAAAAAGTGCTTTGATTATTATGGCTGAATTATTATTCTTGGGCCAGTTTGATTTATCACTGCAAGTCCAAATGTGCCTTTAAAAATCAAGTCTTGCTCAAAGTATGGCATGTTATATGGCTGATGAAATTTGTGTTTAATTGGCCAGTTTTTATTAAACTTCAACATTAAGCCCATATCAAACCAAAGATCCAATGCTTGGTCCGAAACATAATGAAAGAAAGCACATTGGCTCCATGCTTCCAACGGATTCCATTTCTTATTGAGGGATGGATTTCAAATTTTAATTTACTAGCATTGGAAACATAAATGAGAGAGAGAGTATGAGTGACATGATTGATTTGTTTAATGTTGCACGCCACTCAAGCAAGGGAAGTAAAAGCAATCCCATTTCAATTAATTTGTTCCATTTCAATTAATTGCTTTTTCTCTAATTCTATCTTCTCTCTCATCTTTCTTTCTTCTCTTTCGGTCATTACCAGCAACCATGGAAGCTACACCTAGCCACCGAAAAGAAGATAGAGCAAGCAACAAGACCATCACAATGATGGCAAGAAAAAGCAAACTAAAAGTATGTAGTGGCTGAGATTCTCACCAAGAATGGTAAGATTCGGTGAGGTAATCTCGGGCTCCTCATACCCAAAAAGAAGAAGAAGATCTCGGCCAGCAAGGAGAAGATCTTTGGGATGGCTTGTCTCTGCTTTTGAGTTCACTCATCACAGAAGGTAGCTAGGGTGGCTACGTGAGGGAGGAAGCAAAAGTGGAGCAGATGAAGCTATCATCCTCATGAAGCATCAAGGGCCAAAAATTCACCTTGGAGAGCAAGCCAAGGACGAAGCGCTCGGATTGATGAAGATTGATGACCAAGGAAGGACTAGAGGTAATTGCATGTTGGGTTTTGCATGGGTTATCTCTTCTCTCTCTGGCCGAACTGGTTCTGTTTCTTGGAGAAGAAGAAGTTGGCTTGGTTTTTGGTTTCAACTATGGAGGCTTTCCCCTTTTATAAAAAGGGAGAACAGCCACGGCTTGAGACAAGGAGAAAGTGTGAGAGTGCAAGGCACAGAGTTCTCAGAGCTACCTGAGCTAACAGATTTCTCTTCTCCTTCAATGTATTCTGTTTTGTAATTTTTCTATTTAATTTTGTCATGTCTTGAGTCTCATGGAAAAAGGCAAACAGTGAGGTTTGTATGAAAAATCCATAGAGCGAAAAAAGGCAGAGAGTGCAAAATTAAAAGAAAAAGCCATAGATGTCCTTAGAGTTCCTTTGTTCATCTATGTTGTGTTTCATGATTCTGTGGGAATCTCCTTGAAAGTTGGGTTAGCACTTTACAGTCTGTAATCAAGAAGATTATAGTGAAATTCTATCATTGTTGTGATGGAGACTGGATGTAGGTTGCACTGCACTTAGCAGCTAAACCAGGATATATCTGGGTGTAATTTTCTCTCTTCTCTACTCCATTTCTGTTTCTACTACATAGGAGCTAAAACTGAAAAATATCTCGTGCCAAGTGACGAGACAAAAATAAAAGTCTCGTGGCTAGGGATGAGACAAAAATCAAAAAGTCTCCTGAATTTATTTCAAAGACCAGCAAGTGTTACTGAGCAAAAAAGGGGGCTAAGATTCAATCCCCTTCTCTTAGCCACTGAAAACCATCAATTGGTATCAGATCTTGGTCTCAAAGAGATCAAGCTTTGCAGCTTGGAGAAAAGATCCAGATGACAGAAAGCAGTGGCTCTAATCTGGTGTCCTACAACCTTACAGAAGGACAGTCAAGCAACAGACCGCCTCTTTTTAATGGGAAAAACTATACCTAAGAAAAGAGAGAATGAAGATCTTTGTGCAAGCAGTAGACTACAGACTCTGGAAGATCATCCTGGAAGGTCCTCAATTTCCAACTAACATAAGTGCTGAAGGAGTAGTCACTCTTAAACCAGAAGCAAGCTGGACCGAGGAAGATAGGAAGAAGGTGGAGCTAAATGCCAAGGCTGTCAACTTGCTCAACTGTGCTATCAGCTTCGAGGAATACCGACGGGTATCACGATGCACAATGGCAAAGGAAATCTGGGACAAACTGCAAATCACTCATGAAGGAACCACTATTGTAAAGAAGACTCGGACAGATATGTTGAACAAAGAATATGAAATGTTTGCAATGAAGAAAGGAGAGTCCATAGATGAACTGTTTAAACGATTCAACATCATCATTGTTGGCTTAGATGCTCTGAAAATTACGTATCCTGATTCTGTGCTTGTGAGGAAAGTGTTGAGATGTCTCACAAAAGAGTGGGAAACAAAAGCTTTAATTATTTCTGAGAGCGGTAGCTTAGAATCCATGACATGTGATGATTTGAGAGGAAACCTTCTTGCTTTTGAAAACACTTATTTGAAAAAAGATTCAAAAAAGAAAGGAATTGCTTTTTCTTCTGTAACTAACCCTCTGGATGGTGAATCCAGTGATAACTCTTCTGAAAATGAGTTTGTATTGTTTGCAAAAAAATTCATGAAAATGGTAAAGCTCAAAGGCAAAGGCAGCAGCTCAAGGAAAATGAAGAAAGACCTTAGCAAAGTAACTTGTTACAACTGCAAGGAAATGGGGCATTTCAAATCTGATTGTCCCAAGTTAAAGAAGGAGGAGAAGCCAAAAAGAGGAAAAAAGAAGGGACTGGTGGCTTCATGGGAAGATTTGGAAAATGACTCAGATGATGATGATGAGGAATCCGAGACCAAGTCACAACCGTGTCTCATGGCAGATCATATAGATCAGGTATTCTTTCACAACCCTAACACTGAAGATATTCATCTTATGATAGACCACCTTTCTGAAAAAATAAGATGCTTCTTACTGGAAAATCAAGAACTTGAACAACAAATCACCATTCTTAAAGCTGAAAACAGTTTTCTTAAAGAGAAAGTAAGGGAGGTCAAAACTGCTTGTGATCTTGTTGAAGAAAATAAGCAGTTAAAAGCCCAAATTAGGAGCTGTGAAAGTGATCATTCTGTTGTTGCATATGTGGACTGTTTTAAAAGAAATGAAGAGTTGCTTAAAGAGGTCAAAAGGCTTAAGGAGGACTTAGCCAAGTTCACTCAAAGTTCTGAAAATCTGAATCAAATCTTGGCTAGTCAAAAACCTCTTTATGATAAGGCTGGGTTGGGATTTTATAAATCTGCTGAAAAATCTCATTTTGAAAACTTTGCTTCATCCTCTAATGATACAAGATTTCAAGACCCCACCTACTTTAACAAAACAGCAACTCCAAGGTTTTGTAGATTATGCAACCGAAATGGACACTTTCCTATACAATACTTTTTTGGTGAAAGAATGATTGGTGATAAAGTTTACAAAGTTGTTTTTGATTATAATGACTTAGGACATAAGAGATGGTTTAACGTGAAAGGATCCAAGAAAATTTGGATACCTAAGGTCACTTGAGCTTATTTTGTAGGTGTGCCTAGCATCCAAACTGAAGGAGAATATGTGGTATATGAACAGCGGATGCTCTAGGCATATGACCGGAAGGACAACCTTCTTCATAAAGCTTGATGAATATGATGGAGGATTTGTCACTTTTGGTGATGATGCTAAAGGAAAAATAGTGGCTATGAGGAAAGTTGGTAAAAACCTCTCATCTTGTATAAATGATGCCCTTCTTGTTGATGGTTTGAAGCATAACTTACTTAGTGTTAGCCAAGTGTGTGATTTAGGTTTTGAAGTTATTTTTAGAAAATTTGTGTGTTTGGTTGTTTGTGAGAAAACTGGGGATATCTTATTTGAAGCTAAAAGGTGCAATAATGTGTATGGATTGACTCTTGAAGACTTGAAAGAATAAAATGTAACATTTTTACCTCTCTTGAATCTGAAAAATGGCTATGGCATAGAAAGTTGGGTCATGCTAGCATGTACCAAATTTCTAAGCTAGTCAAGAAAATTTTGGTTAGAGGAATTCCAAACATCAAGTTTGATAAGGATCTTACTTGTGATGCTTGACAATTGGGCAAACAAGTAAAATCCTCTTTTAAATCAAAAGATGGAATCTCAACCAAAAGGCTATTAGAGATGTTACATATTGATCTTTTTGGTCCTACTAGAACTCAAAGTTTAGGAGGTAAACACTATGGTCTTGTGGTGGTAGATGATTACTCTAGATTTGGTTGGGTACTTTTTCTTGCTCATAAGAATTATGCTTTCCATGCTTTTTCAACCCTTTGCAAGAAAATTCAAAATGAAAAAGATTTAAAAATTGCCCATTTGAGAAGTGATCACGGAAGAGAATTTGAAAATCAAGACTTTGAAAAATTCTGTGATGACTTTGGAATTGCTCATAAATTTTCATGCCCTAGAACCCCTCAACAAAATGGGGTGGTTGAGAGAAGGAATAGAAGCCTTCAAGAGATGACTAGGGCCATGCTATGTGATAATGAGATTCCTAAATTCCTATGGGCTGAAGCTGTAAATACAGCATGCTACATTTTGAATAGGACAATTATAAGAAAAGGGTTGAAGAAAACACCATATGAGCTATGGAAAGGAACCCCTCCAAATCTTAAGTACTTTCATGTTTTTGGATGCAAATGCTTTGTACTTAACAACAAAGAAAACCTTGGCAAATTTGATCCAAAATCCTATGAAGGGATGTTTGTTGGATATTCTACCACTAGCAAGGCCTATAGGATTTATCTCAAAGAACATAGGACCATAGAGGAATCCATACATGTTACTTTTTGTGATTCTAATTTATTTCCCAGTACTATGATAGATAATGATTCAGATTGTGAAGAAGCTGGAACAAGTAAAGAAAATCCCAAATCTGCTCAAAATGAAGAATCTGCCAGCCCAGTTTTGTCTTGTCAGATTGGAGGAGAAATTTCCATTTTGTCTCCTGAGCAGGCACGAGAAACTGAAACAGTGAAACCACCAGAAGCACTTCAAAGTTCAACACCTATCCGAAAGCCTAGAGAATGGAAGTCCATGAGGGGTTATCCTCATGACATCATTATTGGTGATCCTTCTCAAGGTGTAACAACAAGATCCTCCACCAAAAGGCAATCCGAACCAAGAAATTTTGCCCTCTTGTCACAAATGGAGCCCAACAATGTCAAACAAGCTCTTGAAGATCCATCATGGGTCAAAGCAATGCAAGAAGAGCTTGCTCAATTCGACAAGAATGAGGTTTGGATACTAGTATCCCATCCGGATGGTAAGAAAGTTACGGGTACTAAGTGGGTATTTAAAAACAAACTTGGTGAGGATGGACAAGTTGTTCGTAACAAGGCTAGATTAGTGGCCCAAGGGTACGATCAAGAAGAGGGTATAGATTTTGATGAGTCTTTTGCTCCGGTAGCTAGAATGGAAGCAATTAGATTGCTTCTTGCCTATGCCGCCCATAAAGGTTTCAAAATGTTTCAAATGGATGTTAAATGTGCTTTCCTTAATGGCTTTATTGATAGAGAAGTGTATGTGGCACAATCCCCCGGTTTTGAAGATAAAGAGTTTCCAAATCATGTTTTCAAACTATCTAAGGCTCTTTATGGTCTTAGACAAGCTCTAAGAGCTTGGTATGAAAGGCTTAGTGCCTTCTTGTTGGAAAATCAATTTCAAAGGGGTACCACCGATACTAATTTATTTATTAAAGCATCTAATGATGATATACTCCTTGTTCAAGTTTATGTTGATGACATTGTATTTGGATCGGCCAATGTATCCTTATGTGAAGAGTTTGGAAAACTCATGACTAGTGAGTTTGAGATGAGTTTAATGGGAGAGCTAACTTTCTTTCTTGGCCTCCAAATTAAACAAACTCCTAGTGGTACCTTTATTCACCAAGGAAAGTATGCAAAAGAACTTATCAAAAAGTTTGGCCTAGAAAATTCCAAACCAATGGGTACATCAATGCATCCTAACACAAAACTTGAAAAGGATGATGATGGCCAAGATGTGGATGAAATAAGGTATAGAGGAATGATAGGTTCACTTATGTACCTTACCTCATCTAGACCGGATATTGTCCAAAGTGTGGGTGTATGCTCAAGGTTTCAATCTCACCCAAAAGAATCCCATCTTTCAGCTGTTAAGCGCATCATTAGATACATTAAGGAGACTTGTGATTATGGATTGTGGTATCCTAAATCTGATGACTTTTGTGCAGTAGGGTTTTGTGATGCAGATTATGCGGGAGATAGAGTGGATAGACGAAACACATTCGGCATGTGTTGCTTCCTTGGAAGCTCACTCAACATGTGGTCAAGCAAAAAGCAAGCCACAGTGGCTTTATCCACAGCTGAAGCTGAATACATTTCCGCATCTGCATGTTGCTCTCAATTAATTTGGTTAAAAACACAGTTGGAAGATTACAAATTAAAGATCAATAGTATACCCTTATTTTGTGATAATATGAGTGTTATAAACATTTCAAAAAATCCTGTTCTGCACTCTCTACCAAGCACATTGAGATAAAATATCATTTCATTAGAGAACATGTGCAAAAGGGTACTATTGATATTCAATTTGTAAAATCTGAAGACCAACTTGCTGATATTTTTACAAAACCCCTCTGTGAAGACAGATTCTGCACCTTGAGAAAAAGTTTGGGAATGTTTGATTTAAGTTCCATTGATAACTTATGAAATATTGATTCTGACCAGTTTTATCTCGTAGGAATGGAGGAGATAAAAATCAGAGTGTGTTGAATGGGCTTTGAACAAGGGGGAGGCTGCGCAGAATTTAATTTTCATGGGGTCTACCAAATCTCTTTAACCCCACCATGACGGTTTTGTTAGTTCCTCATTTTTGAAAATCACAATCTTTTTGTTGTCTCATCAAATCTTATTGGAAGAGGATGATGTCAAATCAAATCTTTCCTTTCAACTAATCCCTTGATTCAAGGAA
The DNA here is from genome assembly GCF_000816755.2 of Arachis ipaensis. Lineage (NCBI taxonomy): Eukaryota > Viridiplantae > Streptophyta > Magnoliopsida > Fabales > Fabaceae > Arachis > Arachis ipaensis. The sequence goes on from NC_029788.2 coordinate 126,782,656, forward strand.
ACCACCTTTTTCAGTTTATTTCAAATAATGGAAACCCCCTTGGTTAATAACCGCACCCTCTTGATGGTCATTAACTCCCTCCACTATCTCTTTCCAATCAGCATTTAATGACTCTCTAACCTCCCTCCACTCACCTAACCCTTCGGCCTTCTCTTCAACCTCCATCTCCATCCATTTTCACTACCATGAAAAAGAAAACTGCTCCCAGAAAAAGCAAACGCATTCTCTTCTCTCAAAAACCGTCCACTCCATAATCTCACACTCATATCCATATTCACTCTACATCATCATCCTCTCCTTCACCTCCCTCAAAGCAAACCGACACCATGAGAAGGAAGGTCATTGCCACGAAAACCTCTTCAAGAAAGAAGAAAGAGAGAGTTCCCGTGGAAGAAGAGGAAGAGTCTCACACATCACCCATTCCGTCTCCACCACCATCTCCACAGAAGAAAGCCACACCCGGGAAGAGTGGCCAGAAATCAAAAGGATTTGCTCTGCACAACACCAAAGAACCTGCTAACCTAGAATCTCTGGACTTCAAGAACAAATTCAGCCAAACACACTCTCACTATGACCCTGCCCGATTCAACTCCTGTGCATCATATGAGTTCCATAAAGAAGTCCTGGAAAAGCGTCATCTCTGTGCAACCTACCTTGTCAACCTGGACTCTCTCACCAGCAAGGGGATAAATGTGTCTCCTCTTTTTGAATTGCTTCAATGGACTCCTCTACTTCACATCCAGAAGCCAGTTTACCCAGGCTTAGTCCGAGAATTCTATGCCAACATGAGACTTATTGATGGTACCATACATTCATATGTGAAGAGAGTTCACATCACTCTTGACACTGCCACCATTGGGACGGCCTTGGGGTACAAAGAGGAAGGACCGAGAACTTACATGGCCGACAAGTGGGACACACAAGTCGGCATCACCTATAAGGTTGTTCTTCAACGAATCTGTGAGAATCTCTCCGACTTGGATGGCACTACTCCTACCCACAAAGCCCTTGGTCCCACCAACTCACTGCTTCATCGGATCATCACCCACATTTTGACTCCTCAAAGCGGCTCCCATAATAGAGTAACACTTTCTGACTCTCTCATCATATTTGCACTTGTTACATCTACTCCTATATCTTTTGGTTATCTTATGATTCGGCATATGTGAGAATCGGTAAAGAGCACCAAAAAGGCAAATCTGCCCTATGGTATGTTCTTAACCAGCATCTTTGAATATTTTAAAGTTGATCTTCTGAATGAGGCTGTAGAGAACAAAGTGTCGATGATCAAGGGAGGTGGAGCTGTTAAGGGAACAAAGGGAAAGAAATATGTGGCTTCTGATGATGATTTTGAAAGTCGGCCAGAATCCTTCAAAGCAACCGAATATATCAGAGACATTCTCACAGAATTTTCAAACATGTCAGAACTCATGGTACAATTTCATAAGTCAGCACGCAAACTAGCCTATGAAAATAAGTCGGCTTGGAAGAAATACAAAGATAGGGTCAGTCTAATGCTGGAAAGCCTTGAGGAGGAGTTGGGTAGTGAGGCAGGGGCTGAGGAGTCTGATTTTCATCTTTCTGATGATTAAACTTCTGTTTAGTGTTTGATATTGGCTCACTTAGGCTCAATTTGATACTCTGTTTTGGCTTGTTACTGTTAGTACTATAACTCTGTGATACTCTGTGGACACTTTTGGAAATATTTTGGATATTATGCTTGCTATGTCATATTCTTTTTCCAGGTACCCCTTGATGCCAAAAGGGGGAGGAATAATTCTGAAAATTGAAACTGAAAAACAGGGGATGAAATTCTTTTAAAAGAATTCATGATCACCCTTGTTGAAATGATACAGCTGATGCTTGATAAAGCATGTTGATAATGTTGATAATGTATTTGCTTTATCCTGTGATTGCTGCTATTGATTGAGATTTATCTTAGTAAAATGCTTGGTTGATTATAAGTATGATGCATTTGTTTAACCTTGATATAATGTCTGCTATTTTGATTTATTTTTTGCAGTTTCTTTTAAGCTGAGAAATATGAAGTTTACTATGGTTTGAGTTGATCATGAGTGTTTAGAAATTTTTTTTTGCTATAATCAATTTGCCTTGCTTTGATTAGAAAATATTCAGGAAACATCATGCTGTTTGCTTCTGTATGATTGATCAAAAAATCAAAATTTTGATAACAAATGAGTTTTGATTATCATTCAGTTCTACTCATAGATCAAGCCATTCAACACTACATAATGAATATGTTGAATTACATTGTTGCCTTAGGCTTGATAAAATTGTTACAGGTATAAAAGCTTCCCTTGGTAAAATAGCATACATTGAGGGGGAGCTATGTGACAATTAAAAAGGGGGAGAAATACTAATTTTCAAAAGGGAGTATTCTATACTTCAATCTTTAATTTCTTTCCATTTCAATTTTAATAATGTTTGTCATCAAGAGGGAGATTGATGAGTTTGGAAAACTCTAAACTAATATTTGTGATGACTAAACATTATTAATATGATTAATTGCAAAAATATTAATTCATATATGTTGATTAAATTAATTTTTGCAATGCAGGTTCTGCTTGGGTCGAAAAATATTGGCTAGCCCAACTTGATAAAAAATATTTAGCATTGATACAAAAAGTGCTTTGATTATTATGGCTGAATTATTATTCTTGGGCCAGTTTGATTTATCACTGCAAGTCCAAATGTGCCTTTAAAAATCAAGTCTTGCTCAAAGTATGGCATGTTATATGGCTGATGAAATTTGTGTTTAATTGGGCCAGTTTTTATTAAACTTCAACATTAAGCCCATATCAAACCAAAGATCCAATGCTTGGTCCGAAACATAATGAAAGAAAGCACATTGGCTCCACGCTTCCAACGGATTCCATTTCTTATTGAGGGATGGATTTCAAATTTTAATTTGCTAGCATTGGAAACATAAATGAGAGAGAGAGTATGAGTGACATGATTGATTTGTTTAATGTTGCACGCCACTCAAGCAAGGGAAGTAAAAGCAATCTCATTTCAATTAATTTGTTCCATTTCAATTAATTGCTTTTTCTCTAATTCTATATTCGCTCTCATCTTTCTTTCTTCTCTTTCAGTCATTACCCAGCAACCATGGAAGCTACACCTAGCCACCGAAAAGAAGATGGAGCAAGCAACAAGACATCACAATGATGGCAAGAAAAAGCAAACTAAAAGTATGTAGTGGCTGAGATTCTCACCAAGAATGGTAAGATTCGGTGAGGTAATCCCGGGCTCCTCATACCCAAAAAGAAGAAGAAGATCTCGGCCAGCAAGGAGAAGATCTTTGGGATGGCTTGTCTCTGCTTTTGAGTTCACTCATCACAGAAGGTAGCTAGGGTGGCTACGTGAGGGAGGAAGCAAAAGTGGAGCAGATGAAGCTATCATCATCATAAAGCATCAAGAGCCAGAAATTCACCTTGGAGAGCAAGCCAAGGACGAAGCGCTCAGATTGATGAAGATTGATGAACAAGGAAGGACTAGAGGTAATTGCATGTTGGATTTTTCATAGGTTATCTCTTCTCTCTCTCTGGCCGAACCGGTTCTGTTTCTTGGAGAAGAAGAAGTTGGCTTGGTTTTTGGTTTCAACTGTGGAGACTTTCCCCTTTTATAAAAAGGGAGAACAGCCACAGCTTGAGACAAGGAGAAAGTATGAGAGTGCAAGGCACAGAGTTCTCAGAGCTACCTGAGCTAACAGATTTCTCTTCTCCTTCAATGTATTCTGTTTTATAATTTTTCTATTTAATTTTGTCATGTCTTGAATCTCATGGAAAAAGGCAAACAGTGAGGTTTATATGAAAAAGCCATAGAGCGGAAAAAGGCAGAGAGTGCAAAATTAAAAGAAAAAGCCATAGATGTCCTTAGAGTTCCTTTGTTCATCTATGTTGTGTTTCATGATTCTGTGGGAATCCCCTTGTAAGTTGGGTTAGCACTTTACAGCCTGTAATCAAGAAGATTATAGTGAAATTCTATCATTGTTTTGATGGAGACTGGATGTAGGCTGCACTGCACTTAGCAGCTGAACCAGGATATATCTGGGTGTAATTTTCTCTCTTCTCTACTCCATTTATGTTTCTACTGCACAGGAGCTAAAACTGAAAACTATCTCGTGCCAAGTGACGAGACAAAAATAAAAGTCTCGTGGCTAAGGACGAGACAAAAATAAAAAAGTCTCCTGAAGTTATTTCAAAGACCAGCAAGTGTTACTGAGCAAAAAAGGGGCTAAGATTCAACCCTCATTCTCTTAGCCACTGAAAACCATCATGAGTTATTTTTTGCTATCGTTACGCATTTGAATATATGTCTAAAAAATCATTTGATACTTTTTATTCCTTTAGGACTTTTAAGTATAGCAAAATTTTTCAGAACTACTTGTTTTATTATTATTTTATTTATTTATTTATTTATTTTTTTGGTATCAAATACATGTGACTGGAAAAGTTAATGCTAAAATTAGTCATATTTTGATATATACTATTGTAAAAAAAGAATTGTGTATTTTTATGGTTAAATGTTAGAGAGTGAACAACATTTATTATTATTTATCATCAGTTAGTTATTAATGTTTAAAAGTGTGAACTTAAAATATATTATTAAAATATTTAGTGTACAACTATAAACAATTAATTGGTAGAGTTAACAAGTGACTAGAAATAAATTAAATTAAAATTCGTTTATGAAGTTTCAATTAGAACTCAAGCACCAAAACTTATGTTGTTCAGTATGATCTACTAATTTAAGAGACATACATAGATGGATGGGTTGGTTTGAGGTTTATTTATATATTTTTCTTTTTCTTTTAAATTCCTTTTATTGTACGGTTCTTTTTGCTAACTATGTGTTTTGAGTTTCATTCTCTTACTTTTTGGAACATGCATTGCAATTGGATAGTGGTGCTAGAGTTTTATGTTGTGCATAGTAGTTTTTCAAAGGGTTAATAGTCAAATTCGTTCATAAAAGATCATTTATTTTTTAAATTAGTCTTTAAATAATTTTTTTAGTTATATTAATCCTTAAAAGATAAAACATAAGTTAAATTGGTCTTTTTGTATGATGACATATCACGTTAGTGTCATGTGACATGATGACGTGATAGGTTAATACCACGTGTCACAAGATGATTGGTTGACGTGTCAAATCAGTGACACCTAGTATGCCACGTATCACTTGACATGTAAAAAAATTATTTATAATCAAAATAGTCCATAAAAGATCACACATAAATCATTTTCATCCTTAAAATTTAAAAATTAATCAAATTAGTCTTTATATAAATTTTTTTTATTTTTTATTTTAATATAATTTTTTTTTAAATAGCTACTATATTTATTTAGTGAGATCTAAAAGATTAAAACAATGGTTAACTACGATTTTGGTCTCTAAGGTAGGGGCTGAAAATTTTTTTCGTTCCCAACCTTTTTTGCTTACAAAATCGTTCCTAAGGTAATTTTAAAATCATCCTTCAGACCAAAGTATCCCTTCTCCTTCTTTCCCAAAATCAAGCAGAACCAGAACCAGAAGTAGAAGCAGAATCAGAAGCAACAACAATGAAACAATGTAATAAACATTAAAAAAATGGATAATGGATCAACAAATCTGTATAATGAAACAATGAAACGATGTAATCAACCAGAAGCAGAAGCAGAACAACAACAACAACAATGAAACAATGTAATCAACCAGAAGCAAAAACAACTAGAAGAAAAAAATATAAAAGAATCATAATCAGAAATCAACAACATAATAGAAACAGAAGCAGAAGAACAACTACAGCAGCGAGTGATCGGCGAGGAGCAGCGACTGAGCGAGAAGGAGAAGCAGAAACAGCGAGTGGCGCGCAACGTCCACCCTCGCGAATCTGCTGGCGTCGACGTCAAGGAACAGTGGCAAGGACCGAATGACGAGGAACATCGGCGAAATCCAAAGACCGAACAATGAGTAGCGGTGGCGGATTCCCTTCCCCACCTTCACTTCCCCCTCTTTTTGTAACACCCTACCACACATAGTCTTATGCTTAAGTCATAAAATAAAAGTAGCGAGGTATTACGACCTCTAAACCCTCTGAACAGAAAAGCGCATCACTCTCGAAAGCGTTAAACGTAAACCAGACGACATAAGAGCAAAGCAACACACACACACAGGAAAAGAGTTTCAAAGATACAAATAACAAAGCTTCTGACTGGGCTCGCGAAATAAAAACTGGCAAGAGCATATACATATATACAAGAAAAACCCCAAAGGCCCAAAAGACCGTTTACAGAACCTGTTTCTTCAAATCAACCTCTAAGAAGGATATATATATATATATAGTGGAGATATAAAAGTATCTATATATACATCAAAATTAAAATAGAGTCCCAAAACACAAAAGATCTTCTCTTTCAGAAGCTCCCAGAATGCCTCAGCGAGGTGTCTCATATCCTGCATATGAAAACCACAATATTTGTATGGAATGAGAACCGGAGGTTCTCAGCATGGTAATGGTGCCGCATACATAAGATATAAGGTCCTGGAAAAGGCAAAGGCAATCCTATAACTCCAACACTCAGATTTAAATCTTAAAATTATAGTTTTAATCCATAAGTATCGTAGGTTGTCTAAGGATCTTAAAGTCCTAACTTATCCTTTTTGTATCTCGAATGATAACTCTAATTCTAACTTAACCCTTCAATTCCTACTTCCTCCAACCCTCTGAAATCCTGGTGGAACTGCCCTCGTCACTCCTTCGCCAGACAAGGGGCCTCTCAGTTGCACAAACAAGCAGTATAGACAAAGCAAACACAACTAGAATACAGATACAGCAGGTAGCAAATTTAGCAATTAAGCATAATAATCACATAAGCAAGCCCAAATAATGTACAATCACACAAAACAAGCATATGCATATGATGTATATCTACCATATAGCGAATAAGCTCATTTGTCAGCTATACAGCCAATCCGATATGTCCGATAGCTAATCCGGGCACAGTCTCTCTGTTGCGCATTAATATCATTAGAGAGAGTACGTGCCCTGTCACCATTAGAGAGAATCTGTGGCCTGTCACCATTAGAGGGAATAGGTGTCCTGTCATCCTTATAACCAGAGAGAAAACATAGACATACTCATCATCAATTAACCACAATCATGCCTCGTTTATCATATTCATTTAATCTCATAATTCAACTTATCCTAGGTTGTCTAGCCTATGTTTTTACAAGACATTATATATTATATACAAGACACCAAAATCATACCTTGACCGATTTCTCGTAAAACCCGGAACGTCATAATTTGTCACCGTTCCACAATACCCAAGCTTCCACAGTCACACCATACCAAGTCTCCAACCCCACCAATTTGTTTCCAAAATACACAATCCAAACTAATTTCACAAAATAACACTAAAATTATCATAGAGTTCACTAATTAGATAACTTAACAAGGATTAGACGTTCCTCACCTTACCAACAGAAGAATTGAGCCAAAATCCAGCACACCCACTAAGTTAGTTTGATCCTAAACATCAAAACCAACAAAATCTCAACACTCAATTTATAGGATTTTCGAAATTAGGGAAGGAAGAAATTGAAACTGAAAAGTGACTCTCTTACCTAATTGAGTATTGGACTTTGTAGAGCTCGACGCTGTGATTGCGTGGCCGCAAATGATTCGTCAATTGGAGCTCCGAATCAAAAGTTATAAGGAATTGAAATTTAGGAGTGAGGGTGGTGTCTTCTGCCCTTGCCCAGCGTGTGTGTGTGTGTTAAATAGGAGGAAGAGGAGATGTGCCCTTCATTAAATCAATGTTGGGTTGGGTCTTGGGTTCATTATGGGTTTGGTTCGGTCTGTTCGGCTTAATTTTGGCTCAATTTTTTTAAAATTAGTGTCGAAATTCATATTTTAATTTTTTCTACTTTATTAAATTATAAAATTTAAGTTTTTAATTTCTTTAAATAATAATTAATTTATTAACTAATTATTTATTAATTTTACAAATTTTACACTTCTTCCCTGAAAACACCCCAGCATGGTTCCCTTCCCCTGTTCCCCAGCATTTTAACCCATTTTTTTCTTTTTTTTTATTTTATATTTTTTTAATTAGGAT
>NC_029788.2:126790803-126804497 GCF_000816755.2 Arachis ipaensis
GGATGGGTAAAATTAGAATAAAAACTGTGGAATTATTTTTTTTAAAAGTTTATTTTATTATTTTTATTAATTTAACAATGTTTTAATAAAAGAGTATACATAAAAATCTAAAAAATAAAAGTTTAAGATCAAAAAAATCACTTTAACAAAATATATTTATTAAAATAGTTTGATAATAATTAATATATAATTTTAAAAATTATAAAATCTAGAGTGATTTATTTATATTTTCAATAAAATTTCCAATTCATGCTAAAACTAGGAATATTAAAAATATTAAAAATTTAATATTATTAAAAAATTATATAAGCATTAATTTGATCAATTTTAAAATTTTAACTATCAAAATGACTTACATTTGTATTTTTAAGGACTAATTTGATTATAAATAAATTTATGACATATTAAATGACACGTGGCATGTCAGATATTACTAACTTGATACGTCAACCAATTATCTTGTGACATGTGGCATTAACCTACCACGTTATCATGCCACGCGGTACTTAACATGACACGTCATCATCTAACTAACGGAAGTATCAATTTAACTTATGTTTTATCTTTTAGAGACTAATATGACTAAAAAAATTCTTTGAGAATCAATTTAAAAAATGAGTAATCTTTTAAGGACGAATTTGACTATTAACCCTTGTTTCAAACTTTATCTTATGCCGAAGAATAGCCATTCTTTAGTTATCCTCCACAAGCATCACTCTCTTTTCTCTGCTTTCTATTTAATATATATGTAGTGTAGTTCTTTCACTATATTTTTGTCACTACTTTTTGGTGCAATTTTTTGTTCTTATAAAAGTAACTTTTTCAAGTATACATAAGAGGAAAAGTAACTGCTGCCAGAACCCAAAGCATAAATAGTTAAATACTATTGCTAACAAGGAAAATAATATTTGTATATCTTATTATTTAATGGTATAGATATTAAGTGAAGTCTAAGGTGACTTATTATAGTAGCTGCGGTAGTTATAAATTTTACCAGTAACTAAAACCTGTTGCTAAAGTTAATAACTTAATATCACACTTCTTTATGTTTTTTGTGACACCTTTTACCTTTAATTTTTTTTAATATTAAAAAATATTACTTTAATTTTAGCAATAAAAATAACATTAATACTTGTTCAAGATCACAAGAATTGAGCAGTTTTTGAGTCATATATCAATGTTTCAATAAAAAACATACAACTCAAGAGATGCTTTTACTGTGAATACCACTTTTTCTAGCTTGCAATGACCTATAAAGCAAAAAAAATCATTGATAATAATTACTGAAAACTAAACTCTCTTAGCAATCATTTTTACCATTTTGTTGAACGATCATTTAATTATGAATCAATCAATATGATGCACCATTCCGAAAACAAGGCTAAGGTTTTTCTTAATGTAGACTAAAGTCTAACTCTTAACTTCAACTCTATTTTATTCAAAAGGGAAAAAATATATACATATAAGCTATCTTGTATTTATGTTTGAGTATCCAAACGCAACTTATATGAATTAAATTCTCAACATAAAACATAATTGAGAGGAATGCAGAAAAACGAAGAACACATTATACGGTTTTCTTTTAATAATTATTGCAGGAAGACTAGTGGCTTCTGTGCTGTTTAGGGAATTGGTTGAAAAGAACTCAAACAATGCATGTGGATATGAACTTGATGAGGAAGTCACAAAGGATCAACAACAAAACATAGCCAGTGATGATGAATTGGGTGGGATCTTCTGTGATGGCAGTGACAGCATTTTGTTCTTCTATGATCCAAACAAATACGCCTCAGAACTGCAAGAAAGCGACCTCTACTCATTTCTTTGAACAGAGATGTGTAGTTGTATCGACAATAATGTAAAATATGATGGGACATATCAATTTTGTTCTATGCATGTTTCCATATCTCAATAGCTTCAAATTTTACAACAGATGTTAATCATAATTGCTAAAAGAAATTTAATAGCATTGTTGACAAGAGTATATGACTATGCAATAATTTACAGTTAATAAGATCCTATTTGTAGTCATATGTGAACCATCAACATATATAGAACGGAGGAAATCAATATACCAATTACTTCAACATATCTAACTGTAGTTAATTGTGCATTCTTAAAATCATCTGATGCAAACTTCTTTTACAATCAAAAGAACCAGAATTCTACAGATTCCTTTCCATACTATGCTAAACTTCACATACTTCTACCGAAAAACATGTTTATGAATACTGTATAGATGGATATGTTAACCTTTCATACTCATTGGTAATTGCTCTCTTTTTTTCAAGGCTATGGTTTTGTTCCCTTAATGGGTTGTTCTGTGCTCCCTTTGATAGAGGTTATTGTCCCTATTTACAGGTGCTGTTGTAATTTTATTTTTTACTCTCCATTCGATTCCTATGAGAAAAATTAGTGCTCTTACTGTGAAAAAGAGAGAGATTGATCATCATTGCTTCTCCTTCCTTCTATGGTGTTGTTGACTTTAAATATTGAAAAAGAAGAGAAAGAAAAGCAGAAGAAAATTCCTGTTTTTGTTAGTAACTTTTTTAATGAAAAGATTTTAGTTTTTTTTCCCTTCTCTTATTTAGAATATGGATATTGGTTGTAATATTAGTTTTGTTAAAAAATCTCATTTATTTAGTACTGTTAGTGTTGGCCCAATTGATCTGCTTATAATCTTTTTCATATCAATGAATACTTGTTTTTTTGAAAAAAACAATTGCTTCTTTTTACATTTTAACATCCTGTCTTGAATAAGCATAAGCATAACTACTGCAAAAGGAAATTGATTATTGTATGCAAAGAACACAAAGTATGGCTTTTCTTATTCCAAAAATAGAAAAAGTAAAATAAATATATTACACACTATATTTTTGTTTTTATCATGTCTACTTTTATTTGAGTTTACAGATAGCTAACTCTTACGTAAGAGAAACACAATAACTTTAAATGCAAACAGAAAAATAAAAATAATCTAAGATTACACACATGAAAAGACCAACATCTAGACTTGTGACTTAAAAGATCTTTTTCAGCAACCTATAAACATCCACAGAAAAAGCATCTCCCACTGCTAACCCAACAACAAGGCCACCCCCATATCCAATTAGAATTACCATCCAATAAAATTCAAAGAAATATCCTGACTCAGAATCTTGATCACCATCAGGTTTTTGCAATGGAGGCTTAGGATGATCTTCACATTTCTTCAACAATTGAATCCCGCACAAATCTTTATTTCCCTCAAATGAATTATTATCAAAGGTAGAAAGTTGGCCATTTTCTGGTACTGGACCTGAGAGATTGTTGAAAGACACATTGAAAAAATCCAAGAAGGTTAGTTCTGTGAGTTGTTGAGGAATATTTCCTGACAGGCTATTGAGAGAAAGGTCCAGCACTTCAAGACTTGAAAGCTTTCCGAAAGAAGATGGGATGCTGCCAGTAAACATGTTATTGGACAAATTGAGCACAACAAGACCATTCAAACTTCCCATGATATCTGGAATCTCTCCCGAAATTTTGTTACATGAAAGATCAATGGCCACCATGTGATGAAGGTATTGACTCCCAAGATAATCCATGACAACTCCTTTGTTGGACATTGAAAATGGATGCGAATCAATATCTATTTCCGCATTGTCACTATGAATCACGTCCTTGAAATCCAGTTGCCTTTTGTTGGATATGATCATCGATTTGAAGCACATGATTATTTCTGATGTTAATTTCGTTGAGAAACGATTTTGAGAAAGATCAATGATTCGAAGTTGGGGAAATGTGTATTTCAATGGACACATTATAGCTCCGTGAAATTGATTATCACGTAAAGAAAGAACCTTTAACTTAGGAAGAGATCCCAACCAGAAAGGAAATGAGTCATTGAAATGGTTACGGCTCACATCAAGAAACTCAAGCATTCTGCAATTGACAAGTGCTCTTGGTAATTGACCGTACAACTTGTTAGAACTAAAATCGATCAACTGAAGGAGATTTCCTTTCACATAAATTTGAGGAATATTGCCTGTCAATTTGTTTCCTGAGACATTCAAAAGTTGAAGGGATTGGCTAAAGCTTCCCAAACATGATGGAATCATGCCAACTAAATTGTTGGAAGATAAATCAAGTTCCACAAGTGACTGCAGGTTGCATATGGAGGGGGATATATCTCCCATCAATAGGTTGTTGGAAACTTCCAAACTCTCAAGAGTTGTTTTGTTCCATAACCAACTCGGTATTGTCTTTATGTTGTTGTTTGATATGGAAAGAGTAGTCAACTCTTGCAAGTGTTGTATAAAATTGGGAAAATGAACAAAATTGCATGAAGTTAAATCCAAAGCTCGAACTTGAGAAAGAAATGTTACTTTGGAAGTGTTCTTCCCTTCAAGAAAAGACAATTTGTTGCCTCCGCCTAAACCAAGAACAGTAAGCTTTTGGAGCTTTGAAAGCATGTCACTTGAAGAGGAAATATGGAATTTCACCTTGAAGATCATTACGGGAAAGGACCAGGTAATTTAAAGTTGTTAGATTCATTATCCAAGTTGGAATTTCTCCATTTAAATTGCACCCACTCAATCCTAACCATCGAATTGGAGGAAGGATTGTCACATTGGCATCCCTATTTTGTGAGATCAAGGACAATTTGTTGGCAGACAAGTCAAGAATATTAAGTATCTTTAGCTTCAAAAACATGTCAAGTACTAGGCGGCCTTCGAAAAAATTAGAAAATAGATCTAAATTTACAAGATTCTCTAATCCAAAAAGAGAGCGAGGGATTTCACCATGAAAGCTATTATCTTCAAGAATCAAGTGAGCTAAATTGGTCAGGTTTCCAATGGATGCAGGTAATGTGCCCTGCAGATTTTGGTTTTCCATATAATTACCTATTTTTAACAAAAGGTAAAATAAATAAATATGGATGGATCCTACCTGTAACATATGGAGTATATACTTCTAGGAACTCGACAAAAAATAGGTACTCATTGTGGATCGTTTCTCTTGAATAGAAAATCTTACATAGTCAAGTATTTGATTTTGAAAAATATTTTTAAAAAAATAGGGTGAATTTTGCAACTCAGTGACTAGACAATACATCTATAATCCATATGAGATCATATAAACATTATTATCAAAGTAATTTTTAATTAGAAAATAGTAGTTGATAGTAATAAGTGAATCAATAAGGGAGTTCTCATACAGAAATCAAATCAAAAGTCCACACTTGGGCGGCTCCACCTCTAACGGTAACCCTTTCTTCTCGTGTATATGTACGGAATAACAGATCCAACGTGTGGCCTACACGTTAGGCTAGCAACGCCTCTGCTAGCTGAGGTCTGAGGCAGATGCATCTAAATTAACGTCATAACCGCTGTTAACTACGATTTTCTTATACGGACCTCCCAAACCAATTCAAACATATAATTTCGAATATAACAAATTCTTCGGTTTTTCAAACATGAGGTATCAATTCAAATCAAATAATACTTTCTCATCCAAATCATATTCAATCATATTTTCTCAATTTTAAGACATTTCAAACGTATTTCACAATTTTAAAATTAGTGAGTACTAACAAATACATTAATGTTTCAAAAATACATATTCGAGAAAATCAAATGCTTTAGAATAATATAAAACTTTTCAAAACATATATATAGTCTCATAAAAACATATAATCTCATGTGCATATTAAAATGAGCTTAACAAGTTCAAAGGATTTTAAAACCAATTTAAAATCCTTTAATTTAGATCTTTGTAAGTATAACTAAGTTCAAAGCACGTATATTGAAATAATTATAGACATAAAGCCAAAACATTATAATTATAAATGTAAAGTCTACTCACAATTTTATCCCAAGGGACCGAAGAGACCAAACCCAGAGTACCAAACTAAAAGGTACAAAAAAACGCAAAATTTGGACGGAGGCAGCGGCAGCTCTGATAGGCAAGCAGAACAGCAAACAGGGGCACAACAGAACAGAAGCGACGACGGCTAAAGGTAGAGCAACGATGACAACATCAACAACTGTGGTAAAACAGTAGCAAAAACAAAACAGAACAAGCAACCACTAACCAGGTTCGAACGGTGGTAAAACAAAATATTTCAGGACGTTACAATTCTCTTTCTTTGTTTTTCGCAATTTCTTTCGTTTTCTACATTTTTGAAATCAAGTTTTGAAATCAGATTTGAATAGTTATCTTATTGTTGAAGATAATGAATGATTCAAGTTTAAATTGTCAATTGGATCAGAGCAGAGTGGATTATTATTATGAATCCAATTAAGTGGCTGAGGTGTGGTTCGATTATAGTTAATGTTTTTGTTAATAGTTTATGATTCGGTAGGTGAATAATGTTGTTTTTGTTTGTGAAAGTTGTTGTTAATCGTTGATAATTTGAATTGAATGTAATGTAGGAGTTTTGGATCAAAAAAAATATTTTTGTGTATTTACAGCAAATTTCAGTGTAAAACTAAGACATTGATGTGTATTGTTTAAGAATTTTTGGTGGATTTGTACTTATAAGTTCTAAATAATTCAAAACTCTTCCTCTTCCTCCTCCCTCATCTTCTGCTGCTGTTTCTTTTTTTTTTCCATCATTATCACCATCTTCTTCTATTTTTTTCTTATTCATCTTTCCTTTTTTTGTTTTACCTTCTCAAGTTTCTTTTTGTTTTACTCTCTTAACAAGAATAAAAACAAAAAAATCAAACAAAGAAGAAGAAACATATAATATTGCAAAATTACTTGGAAGATGATGAACTTACATTCATTCAACTAAAAGAAAAAAAAGAAAAAAAAATGCAGCATTAGAGAAAATTTTTTCGTGTAGTTGCAACAAATTTCGGTATAAAACTAAGACATTTATGTGTATTGTTTAAGAATTTTTTGTGGATTTGTACTGATAAATTCTGCATAATTCAAAACTCTTCATCTTCCTCCTCCTATCTTCTGCTGCTTCTTCTTCTTCTTCTTTTTCATCATCATCATCATCATCATCATCATCATCTTCTTTTTTTTTTTTCTTATTCATCGTCTTTCCTTTCTTGTTTTACCTTCTCAACTCTCTTCTTGTTTTACTCTCTTAACAAGAATAAAAACAAAAAAAAAATCAAACATAGAAGAAGAAGAAACACATAATATTGGAAAATTACTTAGAAGATGATGACCTTACATTCATTCAACTAAAAGAAAGAAACAAATAAGAAAAAAAAAATACAGCATTAGAGAAAATATTTTTGTGTATTTACAACAAATTTTAGTGTAAAACTAAGATATTTATGTGTATTGTTTAAGAATTTTTGGTGGAATTGTACTGATAAATTCTGTATAATTTAAAACTCTTCCTCTTCCTCCTTCCTCATCTTCTGCTGTTTCTTCTTCTTTTTTTTTTTCATTATCATCATCACCATCTTCTTTTTCTTATTCATCTTTTCTTTCTTATTTTATCTTCTCAAATTTCTTTTTGTTTTACTCTCTTAACAAGAATAAAAATAAAAAGATCAAATAAAGAAGAAGAAGAAGAAACACATAATGTTGTAAAATTACTTGGAAGATGATGAACTTACATTCATTCAACTAAAAGAAAGAAAGAAATAAGAAAAAAAAAAGAAGAAGAAAAATGCAGCATTAAATAAAATATTTCTATGTAGTTGTAGCAAATTTCGGTGTAAAACTAAGACATTTATGTGTATTGTTTAAGAATTTTTGGTGGATTTGCACTAATAAATTCTGCATAATTCATAACTCTTCATCTTCCTCCTCCTCATCTTCTGCTGCTTCTTCTTCTTCTTCATCTTCTTATTTCATTTTCGCATAATTCTTTTCGAATTCAACTTTGAAACTTCCTTCACTTTTCGTGACGATTTTGAGAGATTTTTATCGTTGTTTGGATTTTGAGCGTTGCGGTTTTGATTGAAGAAAAAGAACCATTTGCCCTATTCAAGAGTTGGGAAGAAGTGCGTGTTTATACGCAATCTAAACTAAAGGTTATTTTTGTTAGATTTGAGCCAACTTATATACCAAAAAGACTTGTATATGTAGTAGACCTGATAAAAATTTTACAATGTAAGACATGATTTATGGACCAATAAATCTATCACCTTTTAAACTTAAAAATCCTAAACCCTAATTCTTTAGCAACATGGTACAAATTTATCACAAATTTTTTTGAATAATATTTTAAATTAGTTCTTAAGAAATTTTTAATGGAATAGTTTAATCATTAATAAATTTTAATCATCAAATTAGTGTCTTAATTTTTATTTTGCCGGCAAATCAATCCCATGTGAGATTGTCTATCTATATGAAGGACTTATCTGAAACTTATAAAAAATTTTAAGAATTATTATGTCTTTTAATAAATAATATTAGAAATTGATTTGTCTAACTTTTTACTTAAATTTGGCGTAGAAATTAATATGTCTAAAAATGGGGTTACGGACTAATTTAGTGCTTAAAATATTTTAAAAATTAAATTGTTCGACTAAAATTTTTTTGGACTGAAATATTTTGGTAAAAATATAATTTAATCAATAAAAAATAATTTATTAAAAGGTATTTTGGTAAGTAAAATTTAATGACAAAAAATAAATTTTTTGCTAAAGAGTATTTTGTTAAAAATAATTTATTTTTTTTGAAAAATAGATAAAGTTAACATTAGTTAACACAAAAAAATTAAAATGGATTAAAGAGGAGGTTTTCTAAAAGTTATAAGGGAGGAGAGTGTACATTTTATAAATAGAGGGGAGGGGAGTGTCAATTTAGCATCTCGCAGGGGAGGGGAGTGTCATTTTCTCTTATTTTTATGTAGGTTACATATTATTTTTAATGTTAATGCTAATTCTTTTTAATAGGTATAAATTTGATTAAAATCTAATTTCTTCTCTTCTCCTTTCATATTTATCCCTCATTATTATATTTACTATATAAATCAATATTCACTTCACACATTTTTTTTAATTTCTCACATAAATTCATACCTCTTTCTCTTCCTCCTCCTCTCTCTCCATTCTTACTAATTTTTTGTACAACTAAAATTTGGTTGATGAGCATAGTTTTTTTTAAAAAAAAATTGCTAAACATGTGTATTAGATAATTGTATGATTGTATTCATTAATTTTTCTACTTCTTTGTATAATTGTATTCATAAAAAGTTATATAGTGTATTTGTCGCCTATATATTACTTTTCTTTTTTTCAACAATTTATATTTTTTTAAATATCTTTTAGTTATAATAATATTATTTTTATTACAATTATTCGATTAAATTCTTCATATAAATATATACTATTTTATTTACATAAATTTATAAAAGCTAATAAAAAAAATATTATGTAAAATTTATAATTTAAATTCTCCGCGTATCGCGCGGGTTAAAATCTAGTAATATCTAAAATCAGTAGCATGTTTAATGAAAAAGTCAGATGAGTGAAAAAATAGCACATTGGTACCTATTTACAAGAATAAAGGGGATATACAAAGTTGCGAAAATTATAGAGGATCAAACTCATGAGTTATACCATGAAGTTATGGAAAAAGATGATAGAACGAAGGTTGAGACAAGAGACACAAGTAACAGAAAATCAATTTTACTTTATACCAAGCAGATCCACCACTGAAACTACATACTGTTAAGATGCACATGATGGAGCGGTATCCTAGTAATAAAAGGGATCTATATATGGAAGGTTTTGGAAAGGAAAAGAGTAAGAATCGCATATATTCGTGCAATTAAAAACATGTATGATGGGGTTACAATTAGAGTGAAGACTCAAGGTGGTGTGACAGAGGAATTTTCTATCGGTATAGGATTACACCAGGGATCATCTTTAAGTCCATACCTTTTTACATTAGTCTTGGAAGTACTCACAGAGTATATCGAAGAGCCTGT
Organism: Arachis ipaensis; assembly: GCF_000816755.2. NCBI lineage: Eukaryota > Viridiplantae > Streptophyta > Magnoliopsida > Fabales > Fabaceae > Arachis > Arachis ipaensis. The sequence continues at coordinate 126,800,693 of NC_029788.2, forward strand.
ACTATGGTGCATACTTTTTTGCCGATGATATCGTCCTTATGAGAGAGTCAATGGAAGATCTGAATAAGAAGTTGGATTTATGGAGAGAGGCTCTAAAAGTGTATTGTCTGCGTATAAGCCGTAACAAGACGGAATATATAGAATGTAAATTTGGCCGCCGAAGGGAAAATCCTAATATAGATGTGAAGATTGGAGAAAACATCTTACGAAAAGTTAAAAGTTTTAAGTATCTTGGATCTATCATACAGTATAATAGAGAGATTGAACAAGATGTAAATCATAGGATCCAAGCAGGTTGGTCAAAAAGCGGAGTGCGTCTGGTTTAATATATGACAAAAAAGTGACTTTAAAATTTAAAGGTAAATTCTATCGTACTGCTATCAGACTGGTTATGCTTTATAGTACAGAGTATTGGGCGGTCAAAGGAGAGCATTAACATAAATTAAGTGTGGCAGAGACGAAGATGTTGAGATGGATAAATGGTCATACACATTGGATAGAATAAGGAACGAAGATATAAGAGAGAGAATTGGAGTAACACTTATTCTGGAAAAGATGGTAGAATTGCGTCTCAGGTGGTTTGGACATGTGAGAAGAAGACTGACAAAGCACCCAGTCAGGAAAGTGAGTGAGATAGAAGATGGACAAGGGGTGAAAGGTAGAGGATGACCTAGAAAGATTATCTATGAGGTGGTCAAACGAGATCTACATGTAAACGGTCTTTCTGTAGACATGATATATGATAGAGCTCAATGATATATGATAGAGCTCAATGACATCATTTGATCCATATAGTCGACTTCATCTAGTGGGACAAGACTTTGTTGTTATAGTAGTAGCATGTTTAATATTATTGCCAACAAAATTATAATTTTTTTACACTTAATTTACAACCAAAAATCATTAAATAGCAGGGTTGACATGTGATTAGAAAGAAATTAAATTAAATTAAATTAAATAATCTTTCTATGAAATTTATTTCAATTATAACTTAAGCAACAAAAAACTTGTGTTATTCTGTTTGATTAGATAGATATAATTGACAAATTGCTTTGAGGTCTATTTATTTATTCCTTTTTTTTTAAATAATTCGATTTGAAGCACATGATTATTTCCGATGTTAATTTTGTTGAGAAACCATTTTGAGAGAGATCAATGATTCGAAGTTGGGGAAATGTGTATTTCAATGGACACATTATAGCTCCGTGAAATTGATTATCACGTAAAGAAACAACCTTTAACTGGGGAAGAGATCCTAACCAGAAAGGAAATGAGTCATTGAAATGGTTATGTCTCACATCAAGAAACTCTAGCATTCTGCAATTGACAAGTGCTCTTGGTAATTGACCATACAACTTGTTAGAACTAAAATCAATCCAGTGAAGGGCATTTCGTTTCACATAAGTTTGAGGAATATTGCCGGTCAGTTTGTTTCCTGCAAGCGACAAATATTGAAGAGATTGACTAAAGCTTCCCAAACATGATGGAATCATGCCAACTAAGTAGTTGGAAAATAAATCAAGATATATAAGGGATTGTAGATTGCATATCAAGGGGGATATTTCTCCTATTAACAGGTTGTTGGAAATTTCCAAACTCTGAAGAGTTTGTTTTATTCCATATCCAACTCGGTATAGTCTTTATGCTATTCAGTGGTATGAAAAGATCAGTCAACTCTTGCAAGTGCGGTATAAAATTGGGAAAATGAACTAAGTTGCATGACCCTAATTCCAATGATTGAATTTGAGGAGGAAATGTTACGTTGGTAGTGTTCTTCCCTTCAACAAAAGACAATTTGTTGCCTCCGCCTAAACCAAGATAAGTAAGCTTTTGGAGCTGGGAAAGCATGCCAAGCTCAATCTGTCCTTCCAACATATTAGCACCTAGATCAAGACCTGTAAGATTCTCTAACTTGAAGAGGAAATATGGAATTTCACCTTGAAGATTATTGTTATGAAGATTCAAGAGATTTAAAGTGGTCAAGTTCATTATCCAAGTTGGAATTTCTCCATTTAAATTGCACCTACTCAATTCTAACCACTGAATTGGAGGAAGGTTTGTCACATTGACAGTCCTATTTTGTGAGAACAAAGTCAATTTGTTGAGAGACAAGTCAAGATCCTTAAGCATCCTTAGCTTCAAAAACATGTCAAGTGCTAGGCGGCCTTTGAAAAAATTAGAAGTTAGATCTAAAGCTACAAGATTTTCGAGTCTAAAAAGAGACTGCGGGATTTCACCATGAAAGCTATTACCTCCAAGAGCCAAGTAAGCTAAATTGGTCAGGTTTCCAATGGATGCAGGTAATGTGCCCTGCAAATTTTGGTTTCTTGCAAAATTCAAAGATGTTAAGTTTACAAGAGAGAATATTCCAATAGGAAACTCACCATATAGTTCACATTGGCGAAAAGAGAGTGTTTGCAGAGATGTAAGGTTTGTGAGTGTGTGAGGTAATGATGATGAAATGGTGACAAAATTAAGACGAAGTTGTTCCAGTCTTGTTGAGTTTTGAATTAAGCTTTTTAGAGTGGATACCTTGAGTTGTAAATGGTTGATCAATAAATTATCAAGGGGTGCCACAATATAGCTGCGAAAATCAAGGGATAACAAGTTGGACAAATGGGAAATTTGAGTTGGGACTTCACCCGAAAATGTGGTTTCACCAAAGTGAGAAACATTCAAATGCCTCAGTTGTGACAAGTCACCTATCCTGGCTGGAATTTGCGAGTGATTGAAGTGATTGTCTGAAAGATCAAGGCTTTGAAGATGCACAAGTGAGAAAAGGGTAATATTGGGATCCATGGAACCATATCTGTGGACGGATTCCAAGAAAGAGTTTTAGGATAACTGAAAGGATTGTAGGAAGCATACTTACTTATGAAGAAGCTTTGTTTAAAGCTGAGCAAGGCATTGCTTTCATGTTGATGGCATTCATGATGATGAGTAGTAGTTGAATCATTCAAAGTTAAACAGTTTGTGAACATGGAGGATGAGAAGAGGAGAAGAAACTGTATGGAGAAAGCAAGAGAACACAAGAACCCCATTATTATCAGTTGAATTGAAATAGGTTTCAAAGTTAAATAGGTTTCATAGGCAAGTATAAAGTGTCCGCGTTCTCTAAAATGGAGTGTATACTGGGTGGAGACTCTAACAACCATCTTTTTTCCACTACTATTTCACTTTGCTAACAACTTTGCATTTGACGTCGTCGTTCATACTTAACTGTACATGCAACTTCATGACTTCTCTACTTATATATAGTCATCGCTCACAAGTCACAGGGGACAAGGTACCTTTCAAACCTTATCTTCATCTTTCTTTACCTCAACAAACTTCCTTGCTATTGGTGTTCTAAGTAACGCACTTGCAAAAGTGATATGGATATGTATTTTTCCTCAAAAATGCTATTTGTACACTAAAATCAGCCACTAAAATTAACTACCAATATATTTGTGTATAAATACATGTGTAGTTTAATTTATTTTTAATATGTATTTATATTTTAACATGTATTTTATATTGGTAGCTAACTTTAGTGGCTGATTTTAGTGTACATGTAGCATAGTCGATTTTTTCTAATTCCGATAGTGATGATAAATCATACTCATGAGAGTGTTAAATTGCATTGCCGTTTATTTTAGTGAAGACAAGAAAAAATGGTCAAACAAATTTTTCAATTGAAATAATGGTGTTATAGGTCCATAAAAATTTTACAATGTGAGACACGATTTATGGGATCAACAAGTCTGCCACGTTTGAAACCTAAAAACCCTCATCCTAATTCTTTAGGAAGATGGTACAAGATGCT
>NC_029788.2:126804559-126810896 GCF_000816755.2 Arachis ipaensis
TTCTTTTTTTTTTTTTTTTTGAAATAATTCATCCTTTTACTTTTTTCAACTCCAAGAGATGCTTCACACTTATAAATTTTATAGACTTTATTCTTGATAGATGTAGAATTTGTAATAATGACATAGATACTAATAACATAAACTATACAAGTAAGCTTGTAATAATGAAGGAGAAATTCTTAGATGCTATTGGAGCTAAATAAAAGATTTGCTCTGTTTTATTAATGATACTTGTTAATAATCAAAGAGTAGAATGAAGAAATCAAAGGTGAATAATCACGTATCCAGCAACATACAGGCTATGACCACCAACGTTATGGGAAATGTGACACAAGATAGATCATAGGAACAGTATCTTAGAATAAATCATGCAAACTTGCTTTCCAAAAAGCATCAAATTGCTTCTTTCATGAAAAGTACTTGTCCTGTTTTGCATAAGCACGTATAAGAGAGTGAGAAAAGCAGAAGGAAACGGAGGTGTACTTCAAAGATACAATTAAAATTGAGTGACTCATTCACTCTAAAAGTTAGTTGAAGAGGTGAAGGATGTTCCTCACTTACAGCTGATAACTAACTTAAGAATAGCATAACTACATCCTAACATTATAATAACAGCTGTCATATTTTCTAACTAACTTTCTCTAACACAACTCAATAACTCATCAAGGGATGCTTCTTTTATGAACGCCATTTTGTCGACCTTGCCCTTAACAATGATAAATGAATAAAGCAGAAAATCATGATTGATACTAAATTACCAAATCATTCCATGGAATTAACATGAGTAATAGTGTAATACCATACAACTTGAAACATATTGCCAATCCTTTTTCTTTTTTCATTTTTTAATTTTTTTCTAAATAAACATGTGAATGAGCAAAAGTCTCAAGTCACAACAATTAAAGTGGAGCACTCAAATATCATCACCTGTCTACTGACTAATGCCTATAATGAAACAAAACTTAAAGAAAGATAAGTATACAATAATAATACGAGTAAATGGTAATAATAATATGAGTAAATTATCAAATTCGTCTTTCAAATATTTTAAGTTAGCAATAGAAGTTATAAAGAATTAATATAACTAATTTAAAATCTTTAAAAAATAAATTTGATTAAAAAAAATCTTTTGAGAACCAATTTTAAGAGCGAATAATCTTTCATAGACAAATTTGATATATTATTTTCATATTTCAATAATAGAGAAAGCAGCATACTATATTTATCTTTAATTTTACATACAACATACTTACAAAAGGCAAATATAATAATTTCAAAAGCAAACATATAAAGAAAAAATAATCTTAAGAGAGAAAAACAAAACACAGAATTCAGTTATCATAGCTATCTAAACTGTTCTAAGTTCTTTTTCTTTGTGATTTTTTATGTTGTATATTTTTTTTTCAATTAGTCTGTCTGAGTCTAAATGAAAAAGACAAACATAGTGAGGTTTGTAAGAAAAAGCTAATGAGAAGTAAAAGGCAGTGAGATAAACTTTGAGAAAAAGCCAACAAACATTATTTTTTATTGGGTTAAACACCCGATTAGTTTTGATTATGTTTGGTCAAGTGTTGCATGCCAAAAAATAAAAGATTCCGAAGCCCAATTGGAAGGAACAAATACATGAATATTGGTGACACAACCCAAAGTCATCATGCAAAGAAATCACTTAGGCCGAATAGAATAAAACAAACTCAAGTCGAAGCCTCTCACCCAGTTGATCCGCCAAAGCCAACGTTCACCTTTGCTTCTGTCATAGCCCAAAATGAGTCACGACTGATGCTCAATGAAATAGTCCCCTAGTAAGTCTAACATATTCGAATATAAGCTAAAGAAAAAGGTTACAAATATTTTGAATAAATTTGCAGTTGCTAGAATGAATAATTATATATTTTTAATAAGAGATAAAATAAATAAATATAGATGGATCATGTCTGTGACATATAGAGTAGATGACATCTAAGAACCCAATAAAGAATATGTATCGATTGCATATCATTACTCTTGATCAGAAATGCTCTCATAATCAAATATTTATTCTTAAAAAATATTTTTAAAATAACAGAATGAGTTTTGCAACCCAGTAACAATTTTAGTTAGAAAATAATAATTCATATGAATAAATGAATCAATAAGGGAGTTCTCATTCAGAAATCAAATCAAAAGTCCACACTTGGGCGACTCCACCGATGGGTAGCCCTTTCCTCTAGTGTGTCCGTACAGAATAACAGATCCAACGTGTGGCCTACACATTAGGCTAGCAACGCCCCTGCTAACTGAGGTCTGAGCCAGATGCATCTAGGTTAACGTCATAACCGCCGTTAACTACGGTTTTCTAATACGAGCCTCCCAAACCAATTCAAAACATATAATTTTTAAATATAACAAATTCTTCAGTGTTTCAAACATATCAAGTATCCAATCAAATCAAATAATACTTTTTCATTCAAATCCTTCTCGATCATATTTTCTTAATTTTAAGGCATTTCAAACATTTCACAATTTTAAAATAAGTAAGTACTAACAAATACTTCAATACTTCACAAAATACATATTTGAGTAAAATTGAATAATGTTTTACAATAATATAAAGCTTCATCAAACATGCTTATAATCTCATAAAAACATATAGTCTCATGTGCATATTAAAATTAGCTTAACGAGGATAAATATTTAGTTCTAATAAATCAATTATTCAATCTAATTTAAAATCCTTTGATAATAATCTTTGTAAGTATAATTATAAGTTTAAAGAGCCGCATATCAAAATAATTATAGATGTAAAGTCAAACAATTATAAATGTAAAGTCCACTCACAAATTGGTCCTCAAAGACTAAAAAGACTAAACCCATAGTGCCAAATTAAAGGGTGAGGATGGTTGAAATAGAGTGGATCAAAAGAACACAGAATTAGGCAGTGGCAACAGCTTTGACTAATCCCGCAGCAACAACATTGTGATAATCGCAGTTATGGTGGCTGAAACATAACAGAACAGAAACGATGTAGCATAAATGGAATAGCAGCAGAGCAAAAGTGGAAACGAGGCAAGTTAAAGGGAATGACCTAGACCAGAATAGAGGCACTTCACCGGCATTTTTTCAGAAACCGCAATAGTGACGGTGACAAAAGCTCTGGTAGGATACTTAAACTGGAAGCAGAGGCAACTACCAGCAGCGGCGCTAGCAACGAACGGCTCTGACGGTGGCGCGCAGCTCAACAGTGACCTCCTTCCCCAGCAATGGCAGCAGCAGCAACAGCACGCCACCGGTACCCCTCTTCTCGGCGACGAGCTCTGTCGCGTTCTCCTTTTCCTTTCATGAAGCCTCTCTCTTTCTCTTCGACCTCTTTGGCGGCACAGTAGTTCGATGACGGCGAGGCTGGCTTCAACGCCGGCAGCTAGGGCTCCAGCAGTGACGGCGCGTGACAGAGCCTCCCTCCGACGTTCATCATGCCTCTTTTTGCCGCACGTACGGTTCTCTCTCCTCGGGCTTCCCTCAGCGACGGTGATGGTCTTCCATGTGCAGCCACCACGACGACAGCCTGTCCCTAACTGGCGTCGTCCTCCTTCCTCCCTCTTCTTCCTTTCTTCTTCCTCTCCATTTTCCCTCTCTCTTTTTTCTTCTTCCATTCTCAGCCGTGTGTGTGAGTGTGTTAGAAAAAGGGTTAGGATTTGGTTTGAAAAAAAGAGGAATAAAGGTATTGTAGAGATTTTACAGCTTCGGTCAGAACTAGTGAGAGAGAGAGAGAGAGCTTCTTCTTGCTCATTTCATCAAAAAAGAAAGAAAGAGAAGGGTTAAGCAAAAAGCAAATGTCTAATCGCTAAAATCAAACCGTGTTAAGTTAAGTCAAAAGATAAAGGTGATTTATTTTCATTTGCATGCACTTTATTTTCTTCACTCCATCTCCAACTCTCTGCGACACTATTTTTGGATAAATGGCAAAAGGTATTTCTAATCTATGTTGCTGTAAATCAATGGTTCACAAAGTTACTTGGAGTCAAAGCACAATATTAAAGGTATGGATTTGGGGCCTATTACTGAACAACTATTCTTGCTGCTCAGTTGACTTCAGTCAAGCAAGAGAATCAAATTTGAAATCCCTAACTTGGGGGTTAATGGAAGAAAGTGAATTGTCACCTCTGGAAAGCACAAAGCTCGAAAAGTTGACTTGGAAGAAAGTAAATTAGCAATATTGAAAGAGGTACAAAAAGAAATTTTCTTCTTCTTTCGGAAGACAAGGAGAGAGAACCAGAGTTTGAGTTTCAAAGAGAACTTATTGAGAGGGTTCAACATTTTGGACAGTGCTATCTAGAGAAAGAAGTATTTCGCCAAGATGAAGAACTTGATTAATATTTGTTCAACCCGGTTCAACACATAGCAACAGAGGCTATTGAAGCATCAATCTCCTTCATGTTTTACAGATAGTAATTTCATTTTTAATGTATATCTTTCTTTAATTTCTTGAGTGATAAAAGACAAAAAAAGAGAGCTCAAGTAAAAGCCATTAAGTGTTAAAAGGCTGAGTGATACACTTGAGTGAAAAGTCTAGAGTGATTTCAGATTTCTTTAGGTTGTTTATTATGTCTTGTATCTTGTACCAGTGAGGTACCCCATTCTTAGTTGGGTAAGCACTAAGAGTGAATAGTTAGGTATTAGTATAGCCAAGTCAAGTTAGGTTAGAACTTGAGAGAGAAAGAATTGTGTCAATCCTATAGAATTGGTGTATGTAATACTTTAACTATAGTGAAAATTTTATCACTGTTGTAGTGGAGACTGGATGTAGGTTGCATTGCACAAGGCAACTGAACTAGGATACATAATGGTGTCAGCTTCTCTCTTCTCTTCTCTATTCTGTTTTCTGACATTCTTGAGACAAAAAGAAATTGTCTCATAAATTTTTCGCTGCTAAGTTCAAATAGAATAAGACTGAAAGTTTGTATTTAAATGGTTATTTTATTAAAGCAAAAGAAGGTCATAGATTCAAACCCCCTTTTCTAAGCCTTCTACAACTTTCAACATTTTTTTGTTTTGTGTCATAATCCTGTGGGAATTTCCTTATAAATTAGGTTAGCACTTGACTGTTGAAAGCTAGCTAGGTTGAGTCCTAGTCAAATTCAGATTAGGTTAGAATTTGGATTTGTCTCAAATAGGATTGAGTAGATCCTAGAAAAAAAAAATGGTGTCTGTAATTTTGTGAAAATTATAATGAAATTCCATCATAGTTGTGATGGAAACTGGATGTAGGTTACATTGACTATTGAGTAGTCGAACCAAGATACATCGTGGTGCAAATCTCTCTTCTCTTCTCTGTTTCTGGCTCTACTTAACATGAAAGACAAAAATAATTCATCTCTTGAACCATCACAAGTTTTCCAGCTTTATCTCATAAAGTGATAGGAGACAAAAACAAAATATCTTCTAAGTTTCTTTCAAAGAAAAGCTAAGTCACAAGTTTGAAAATGGGTGGCCAAGATTCAAAATCCCATTCTCTTTACCACTGATAACCATCATTTAGTATCAGAGCTTAGTCTCAAAGAGATCAAATTTTACAGCTTGGAGGAAAGATCTTAATGACAAGCAATAATTGTTCCAACGTGGTGGCCTATACTCTTACTGAAGGGCAATCCAACATCAGCTTCCATTTTTCAATGGAAAGAACTACAATTACTGAAAGGAAAGAATGAAAATCTTTGTTCAGTCAATGTATTACAACATATAGAAGATCATCATGAATGGTCTTTAAGTCCCAACCAAAACAGGAGCAGATGGTGTAGTTATTCCCAAGACTGAAACCGAATGGAATGATAAAGATAAAAAGAAGATAGAACTCAATGCTAAAGCTGTCAAAGAATACCGAAAGGGACCATTATCTATTTAATATACTAAAACTGTGTTTTCCCCCAGCTAATGAAGGTGAGGTGTCGATCTCTCGTGACTCCGTTTTCCCTCCAAAATGAACTTTCCTATTCTCTATTCTAAATTATTTTATAAAAAATATCTTTATTGTAATTATATTATAATTAATATTTAATGAATAATACATAATTATACTAATTTAGAAACATATCTTTATTATAATTATATCAAATATCAACTAATTAATTTGATTAGATATTTAAATATCACATGATTTATTATCATTCATATCAATCAAATAATTATAATTTATTATACAATTATTTTAATTCATTAATTTATAAGGTACATAATAACATAAATGATTTGTTACTTATAATGATTAAATACAATAAATACAGATTAATTTAGTTAAAAAAATCATTGTCTCATATGTTTTTCTATTATTTTTTTTATTATTAAATCCAATCTCAATTATAAT
>NC_029788.2:126810955-126812029 GCF_000816755.2 Arachis ipaensis
TCTATACTGAATATAAAATATAAAATTTTATTCCTTCTATTTTTATTTTACCACTATAAAAGACCATATATGCTAGAAGAAAATATCATTAATTTACCAATTACTCTTTCATTAGGCAGCTTTTACAACAATTATTTTTCTTCCTATGAGGTGTCGTCGCAAGAAGTCAACTATCGTTGACACAAACCACCACACACTCTTCAACTTCCGTGCTCATCATTCAGAGCAATATATGATATGTTATTCATGAAGCATTTATAGACCATGGTGTTATCATGAATGCATAAATAAAAAAAATTTCGTAATTAAACTTAAGTCATTTACTTGTTTGTGTGGTATCTTATAGTGTGAAATTACTTTCAATTTGTGTTGTGCAATGATATTATGGTTTAATTTAAGCTTTTGTTTTAGAATTGTGTTATGATTTTATCTCATCATTTTCTCTTAAATATCAAGTTGATATATTTTTATTTATTATTATTGAAACGGATGTGATATAAAATTTGTAAAAAAAAAACAAAATTCTCATACTCAATTTATTTTATTGTAGTCTTTTATCTCTTCTATCTCTTTTTATTTTCTTCTTATTCATTTTATTTTTTTAAATATCATATAATTTATTATAATTTATACCAATTAATTAATTATAATTCATTATATCAGTTAGTTTAATTCATTAATTTATAATATGCATGATAAAATATATTATTTGTTACTTATACGTTTATTCTTCTAAAATCTAAATCTGAATAATTATATTTTTAGTTTTAGTTATGAACAAAATATCTACTTATCTATATACTTAATATACTAAAACTAGGTTTTTCCCCAACTAATGAAGGTGAGGTGTCGATCTCTCGTGACTCCGTTTTCCCTCCAAAATGAACTTTCCTATTCTCTATTCTAAATTATTTTATAAAAAATATCTTTATTGTAATTATATTATAATTAATATTTAATGAATAATACATAATTATACTAATTTAGAAACATATCTTTATTATAATTATATCAAATCAATATTTAATGCATTATTAAACTACTTATCAATTATCAATTAAAAATACTTTTAAT
>NC_029788.2:126812265-126822572 GCF_000816755.2 Arachis ipaensis
ATTCTATTCCGAATATAAAAATATAAATTTTATTCCTTCTATTTTTATTTTACCACTATAAAAGACCATATATGCTAGAAGAAAATATCATTCATTTACCAATTACTCTTTCGTTAGGTAGCTTTTACAACAATTCTTTTTCTTCCTATGAGGCGTCGTCGCAAGAAGTCAACTATCGTGGACACAAACCACCACACACTCTTCAACTCCCGTACTCATCATTCAGAGCAATATATGATATGTTATCCATGAAGCATTTATAGACCATAGTGTTATCATGTATGCATAAATAAAAAAAATTCCGTAATTAAGCTTAAGTCATTTACCTGTTTGTGTGGTATATTATAGTGTGAAATTACTTTCAATTTGTGTTGTGCAATGATATTATGGTTTAATTTAAGCTTTTGTTTTGTAACTGTGTTATGATTTTATCTCATCATTTTCTCTTAGATATCAAGTTGATGTATTTTTATTTATTATTATTGAAACGGATGTGATATAAAATTTGTAAAAAAAAAATAAAACTCTCACACTTAATTTATTTTATTGTAGTCTTTTATCTCTTCTATTTCTTTTTATTTTCTTCTTATTCATTTTATTTTTCTTTAAATATCATATAATTTATTATAATTTATACCAATTAATTAATTATAATTCATTATATCAGTTAGTTTAATTCATTAATTTATAATATGCATGATAAAATAGATTATTTGTTACTTATACGTTTATTCTTCTAAAATCTAAATCTGAATAATTATATTTTTAGTTTTAGTTATGAACAAAATATTATTAATAATAAATGATAATTAACCACTCATACTTTTAATCAAAATGTTTGGATGATTTTTATATTTATTAATATTAATTGTTGATTATTTTTCGTCAATAAATTGTATTATAATTTTATATTAGTTCATAATTGATTAATGATTAATATTCATTAAGCTATGTTATTATAAATTTTATATTTTACAAATATTTTATTTAAATGCATTTTAAACATAAAAATGTATTATTTTTAACAATATCATACTTTTATTTTTTTTAATTATTCTAAATGAATATTTTATAGTAAAAATGAGATAACAAATATAATTTTATCTCTTAATTCAGTATATTTATTTATATTTTATACTTTTTTTACGATTAATTTTGTACGGTGTTGGTATATTAAATAAAAATACCTGTTATAATAACAAAAAGTAAAATAAAATTTCAATCAATAATTTTATATTATTTTTTTTTCAATTTTATTTTGAATTTTAATTTATTACTAAAAGGTAGTGAAATTCTATTGATACTGAAATAAAGTTGCAAAAAGGTCCATAGGGTAGAATAAGTAAAATAATGTGATACCCACATTACAACATCCAAATGAAACAACCTAAGATCTAAAATGTTTATCTTTCTTTTTCTCGCCGTCTATTATATTATCGATTCTATTATATAAAAATTGATTTTTTTACATTTAATGATAGAGTCAATGTAGCATGTTTCTGATAGTGTTTCTTAATTTATTTTGTTTAACTCATTAAATACAATTCATTATGATGCATTAATTATATCAATTAATTGATTTGATTAGATATTTAAGTATCACACAATTTAAAATTATGTATATTGATTTGATTTTTATGATATATAAATTTAAGGAATAAATTAAAATAATATAACTTATTACTTATTTAATTTGAATACAACAAATACAAAATTAATTTAGTCAAAAGTTTATTATTTTCTAATCTTCTATACATAAAAATGACAAAAAAATTGTAAAAATAATCTTTTTATCGTTTTTGCTATTTTAAATTTATTTTCTTTGCTTTTTTTATGTGTAATTTTATTTTACATTAACTTTGTGTATTTAATAACACAATATACTCATATTAATTCTATCATATAATAATATATTTTTCTCCTATGTTAATCAAAGAATTTCGATAGTTATTAACTATGTCTAATAGAATGACTGAGAAGTGAGAACTATGACAAGTTAAACCCAGATTCAAAATGCTGAAACGAAGGAAAGAAAACAGTGTCAGTGGATATACAATTAGAGAAAAATATATAATAACGAGAAATATACTAAAACTGGATTTTTCCTCCAACTAATAAAAGTGAGGTGTCAATTTCTCATAAATTCATTTTTCCTCTAAAATGAAATCACTATTTTCTCTTCTAAATTTATTTTACTGAATTTTTTCCCAACTAATAAAAGTGATGTGTCAATTCTTCATGAATTCATTTTTTCTCCAAAAATAAAAACACTATTCTCTCTTCTAAACTTATTTTAGAAAATATTTTTATTATAATTATATTACAATTATATTATAATTAGCATTTAATGAATAATGCATGATTATACTAATTTAGAAAAATATCTTTATTATAATTATATAAAATTAATATTTAATACATTATCAACTAATAAAAGTGAAGTGTCAATTCCTCATGAATTCATTTTCCCTCCAAAATGAAAGCACTATTCTCTCTTCTAAATTTATTTTAGAAAAATATCTTTATTATAATTATATTATAATATTACAATTATATTACAAGTAGCATTTAATAAATAATGCATAATTATAGTAATTTAGAAAAATAAAATAAAGTCCTGTAATTTATCTTTCGACTGCACACGTATGTAGAATAACTTTTAAGAAGGAGTCACGTATAGTAAATACGGTCGATGATTGTAAAACTGTATACTAACATTGATATAATATTATTTCAGGTATATGTTTTGCAGGTATCAAAAAAAAGTGTTGAGTTATTTTTTAGTGGGTTTAAATTATTTATTGTTTACTAGAGAATTTTGTGCATTAGAATTCTCTAATAATTTATTATTTATTTTGAGTTGATTTTGATATGTTCTTACTTGACAGTAAAATAACATATAAAAATTGTTGGTGGGTCTAACTATTATTAGGTTATTTATGGTCACATTGAGTATATATGTTTGATTTATTGAAAAAAATAAATTACTAAAACTAATTAATAACTATTTTAGAGTTAATACATTTAATACTAGATTAAGAAAAAATAAACAATACATAATATGTTACATTTTTATTAATCAAATTATTATAATTCAAATTAATCTTAACAAAAGAATTTAAAATTATAATTTCAATCTTATTACGTGCATGGCACGGGCTATTACACTTGTTAATTGAAATAATGGAGTTACAGGTCCTTAAAATATTTACAATGTTAGACACAATTTATGTAAGTGACCTATAAGTCTGTCACCTTTCATAGGTCTGTTTCATGAGTCTTTACCTCCACAAATTTCATTCTTCTTGGTCTCTAAAGTCCAATAATCTTTCCCTCCTTATACGTGCATTTCGGATTGAATTATTGATCAATTTTTCTAAACTAATTAATCTCTCTCCAATTCCGTAACCAACACAAGCATAGCTCCACTTTTAGCTGATAGGCTTGACTACATAAAGTATACTTACTTTGGCTTATATAGCACGACTTTGGGTCTTACATTTGAATACTTTTAAACATAAATAACTCTCTTTATAAATACAAGTGGACATATAACAGTTAAAATCAGCAGCATATTATGATATTATTGCAAAAGAGAAAAAATGATATTCCTATACTTAATTTAGAACCATAAACCATTAATTAGCAGCCTTGGAAGATGATTAAAAAGAAATTAAATTGATTATGAAATTTCCATTAGAACTTACTTAAGTACCAAAAACTTTTGTTGTTCTGTGTAATTTGCTAATCCAACAGAGAAACACAGATGGACGGTTCCGTATGATTTACTTTTCCTTTTTTATTTTTTAAAAAAATCCTTTCATTTTATATGGTTCTTTTTGCTAATGGATGTGTTTTGATTTGATTTTCTCACCCTTTTACATTTTTGAACACAACACAAAAATATAACTGCTTTTAGGGTTGTTGGTGATGAAGATGAATCACTATTTGCTTGGTGAATGTTCTGCAGGCATCACCAGAATGGAAGATGAGAAGAAAGGATAGGAAGAGTTTTTGGAAACAAATATCTCTATATTGGAACTACAGCAAGTTAAAATCAACAAATGTCAATCAAAATTACAACCTTGCTTCAATCTCCTGAATTTTAAAATTTACTACTTAATTTGTAAAGTTATGTTTCTTAAGTCATTTGAATTTTTGATTCGCCCAGCATTCACAACAACAATTTTGTCAGTGCAAAAATTTCACATTATTAGCTAATGGCATGTGTCACCTAAGATAAATATCACATCAACAAATAGTGTAAATTGACTAACAGTTAATCAACAACAAAATAAAAATACTTGCGGAATGAAATTTCAAGTCTAAACAATTAACATTAAAATTCTAAGAACTACAAAAGAAGCACATTTGCAATTTCAAGACCATGTTAAACCATTCCTCTAAAAAAATGGACTAACACATGCACAAACATTGAAGGAAAGAAAGAAAGATATAATTACATTTTCTGTTTTTCCCCTCCAATTCAGTTGATCTACTTATAATCTTTTTTATATCAATGACTACTTGTTCTTTTGAAAAAGAATTGCTTCTTTTTAACATTTTACAAAACATCTTGTCTTGAATAAGCTTAAGCATAAGAACACAAAGGGAAATTGATTATTGTATGCAAAGAACACAAAGTATGGTTTTTCTTATTTCAAAAATAGCAAAAGCAAAATAGATATATAACATACTATATTTATCTTTTTACCTTACAAACTTTATTTGGATTTATACATAACACACTCTTACATAAGAGAAACACAATAACTTCAAATGCCAACACAAAAATAAAAATAATGTAAGATTACACACATGAAAAGACCAACATCTAGACTTGTGATTTAAAAGATCTTTTTCAGCAACCTATAAACATCCACAGAAAAAGCATTTCCCAGTGCTAACCCAGCAACAAGGCCACCCCCATATCCAATTAGAATTACCATCCAATACAATTCAAAGAAAGATTCTGACCCAGAATCTTGATCACCATCAGATTTTTGCAACGGAAGCTTAGGATGATTTTCACATTTCTTCAACAATTGAATCCCACACAAATCTTTATTTCCCTCAAATGAATTGTTATCAAATGTGGAAAGTTGGCCATTTTCTGGGATTGGACCTGAGAGATTGTTGAACGACACATTGAAGAAACTCAAGAATGTTAGCTCTGTGAGTTGTTGAGGAATATTCCCTGACAGACTATTGAGAGAAAGGTCCAGCACCTCAAGATTTGAAAGCTTTCCCAAAGAAGATGGGATGCTGCCAGTCAACATGTTATTGGACAAATTGAGCACAACAAGGCTATTCAAACTTCCCATGATATCTGGAATCTCACCATAGATTTTGTTACATGAAAGATCAATGGCTACCATGTGACGAAGGTATTGACCCCCAAGATAATCCATGACAACTCCTTTGTTAGACATTGAAAATGGAAAAAAATTAATATCTATAAAGGTATTGCCAGTATAAATCATGTCCTTGAAATCCAGTTGTCTTTTGTTGGATACAATCATCGATTTGAAGCACATGATTATTTCTGATGTCAATTTGGTTTCGAAACCATTTTGAGAAAGATCAATGTTTCGAAGCTGGGGGAATGTGTATTTCAATGGACACATTATAGCTCCGTGAAATTGATTATCACATAAAGAAACAACCTTTAACTTAGGAAGAGACCCTAACCAAAAAGGAAATGAGTCATTGAAATGGTTATGGCTCACATCAAGAAACTCTAGCATTCTGCAATTGACAAGTGCTCTTGGTAATTGACCGTACAACTTGTTAGGACTAAAATCGATAAACCGAAGGACATTTTCTTTCACATAAATTTGAGGAATATTGCCCGTCAATTTGTTTCCCGCGAGATTCAAAATTCGAAGGAATCGGCCAAACCTTCCCAAACATGATGGAATCATGCCAACTAAATTGTTGGATGATAAATCAAGCCCCCCAAGTGACTGCAGGTTGCATATCAAGGGGGATATTTCTCCCATCAATAGGTTGTTGGAAATATCCAAAGTCTGAAGAGTTGTTTTATTCCATATCCAACTCGGTATTGTCTTTATCCTATTGTGTGACACGAAAAGATCAGTCAACTCTTGCAAGTGTTGTATAAAATTGGGAAAATGAACTAAGTTGCTTGACGATAAATCCAAATATTGAATTTGAGAAGGAAATGTTACATTGGAAGTGTTCTTCCCTTCAAGAAAATAGAATTTGTTGCCTCCGCCTAAACCAAGATAAGTAAGCTTTTGGAGCTTTGAAAGCATGTCAAGCTCAATCTGTCCTTCCAACATATTACCAGCTAGATTAAGAAGTGTAAGATTTTCTAACTTGAAGAAGAAATATGGAATTTCACCTTGAAGATTATTGTGATGAAGATTCAAGAGATTTAAAGTGGTTAAGTTCATTATCCAAGTTGGAATTTCTCCATTTAAATTGCACCTACTCAATTCTAACAGCTGAATTGGAGGAAGGATTGTCACATTGACAGTCCTATTTTGTGAGAACAAAGACAATTTGTTGAGAGACAAGCCAAGAACATTAAGCATCTTTAGCTTCAAAAACATGTCAAGTGCTAGTTGTCCTTCAAAGAAATTATACGACAGAGACAAAAATTCAAGATTTTCAAGTCTAAAAAGAGACTGCGGGATTTCACCATGAAAGCTATTATATCCAAGAGCCAAGTAAGCTAAATTGGTCAGGTTTCCAATGGATGCAGGTAATGTGCCCTGCAAATATTGGTTTCGTGCAAAATTCAAAGATGTTAAGTTTGCAAGAGAGAATATTCCAATAGGAAACTCACCATGAAGTTCACATTGGCAAAAAGAGAGCTTTTGCAGAGATGTAAGGTTTGTGAGCGTGTGAGGTAAAGATGATGAAATGGTGACAAAATTAAGGCGAAGATGTTCAAGTCTTGTTGAGTTATGAATTAAGCTTCGCAGAGTGGATTCCTTGAGCTGTAAACGGTTGATTAATGGAAAATCAAGTTGTTCAATATAGCTGCGAAGATCAAGGGACAACAAGTTGGACAAATGGGAAATTTGAGTTGGGACTTCACCTGACAATGTGGTTTCACCCACTTGAGAAAGATTCAAATGCCTCAGTTGTGACAAGTGACCTATCCTGGCTGGAATTTGCGAGTGATTGAAGTCATTGTCCGAAAGATCAAGGCATTGAAGATGC
Source organism: Arachis ipaensis (assembly GCF_000816755.2). Taxonomy (NCBI): domain Eukaryota; kingdom Viridiplantae; phylum Streptophyta; class Magnoliopsida; order Fabales; family Fabaceae; genus Arachis; species Arachis ipaensis. The sequence goes on from NC_029788.2 coordinate 126,819,460, forward strand.
ACAAGTGAGAAAAGGGTGCTATTGGCATCCATGGAACCATACAGCAAGCTGCTACTAAGATCAATGGAAATGACATGACCTGTGAGCTCATCGCATTCAATGCCATCCCAGGAGCAGCAATCTGTGGTTGAAATCCAGGAAACAGTTTTAGGATAACTGAAAGTATTGTAAGATGCAGACTTACTTATGATGAAGCTTTGTTTAAAGCTCAGCAAGGCATTGTTTTCATGTGGATGGCACCCATGATGATGAGTACTAGTTGAATCATTCAAAGTTAAACAGTTTGTAAACAGGGAGGATGAGAAGAGGAGAAGAAACTGTGTAGACAAAGCAACAGAGTGTAACAACCCCATCATTGTCATTTTTATCGAAATAAGTTTCAATGGATGAAATATTTGGACACTCTAATCGGTTTTTATAGTGAAGCAGTTATGGTGATACTATTCAGAGTAGCCCCTCTTCATTAAATGCCTTCGACAAACTGAACTAACTTGTCTCTTGTTACAACTTCATATTGAAGTTCCTTGATAGTATATTTTTGTCACTACTATTTGACTTTGTTAATAACTTGCATTGACGCCCTTCATGCTTAAATTTCTCGTAATAATTATACGTGAACCTTCATGACTTCTCTACTCATGTATAGTCATCACCCGCAGGTACCTTTCCAACCTTAATTGTCTTTCACTTCATTTAATTACCTCCACAAACTTCCTTAGCTTGTTTTCGGTGTTCTAAGTGATGATAACTCATACTCACCTCACGGGATTGTGATGTTGCGTTGTCGTTCATTTTGGGGACACGGCATCTGCAGACCCTTTCAAAGTTCAAAGTACATGCATGAAGGCTGAGAGCCTGAGACATTCATGTTATTTTCCCATACTTAGCTTACGTTGGATTCCTTCTAAAATAATGGTGCTATTTCAATGTAATTGCTGCATCAAACCTCTGTGCTTGCATTCGTTATCCTCCACAAACATAACTCTCTTTCTCACACTCCAGGTTTTGGATCTCAAACTTAAGTCTCTAATATTTGAGTTTGCTAACTTGCATTCTATCGTTATACTTAATCTTCTCTCTTTAATTTGTTTAGTATCATTGACTCCATAAAGTAAAATTACTTTGGCTTATAATATAGGGAGAGAGTTTACATTTTTTTTGTTGCTTTAATTTCAATATTATCAAAAGAAAATAACTATTTTTAGAATAACAGATAAAATAGGTCTTTAACAAATTCTGTAGTAGACTTACACATTCTTTTGAAAAAAAAATATCAAATAAATTCTGCAAGAATTGAAACACCGGATTTTTAAGTCAGTGAAAATATTATACTAAACACGCTTATCATTTGTCAGAGACAAATAAAGTCCACCGTTACAATTCTTAAGAGATTTGGTACAACTCTAATTATAAAATTTCCTCAAACTTATTTGATACTTTTTATTTCTTAAAGACCTTCAATTCAATTGCAAAATTTTTCAAAACTATTTGTTTTATCACTTTTTATCAAGTACACATGAGTGGAAAGTTACTTCTAAATCAACATGTTATGATATATATTATTGCAAAAACTTTATATATTTTTCTGTACACTTAATTTACATCGATAAACCGTTAACTAGTCTAACTAACTTTCTCTAACTTGGCGGATATCCCTAATACAGCTCAAGGGATGCTTCGTTTATGAACACTGTTTTGTCGACCTTGCTTGCACTTAAGAGCGACTAAATGAATAAAGCATATTAACATGACCAATCCAATACCATACAAATTGAAACAAATTGCCAAACCTTTTTTCGTTTTTCATTTTTTATTTTATTTTATTCTAAATAAACCTGTGAATGAGCAAAACTCTCAAATCACAAGAATTAACGTGGAGCAGTCAAATATCATCACCTGTTTACTACCTGTTCATACTGTGGCCCAAAAATATAGCCAGATTTAAAATAGAAGTCTACTCAAGAGATTCAACTTATTCGATTTTAACGATGGTAGTTCAGCTCTACTTATTCAAATAAATAACTAACTTCTAAGTATTTTACATTTATCTAAAAAAGAAATCTCAACAACTTTCCCAAAAAAATGGAAACGACTGCCCACCATTAAAAGTGGAACTACGATAAAAGATAGTTATCTATTCAGAACCTAATCTACTAAAAAACTTGCTTAGAACTCTTCTTAACTTATGTATCGAAGTCTCTTGCAAGTACCACCCCACCTCTTCACGAGAAACTCGGACGACAGCAACACTAACTAATGCATATAATAAAACAAAATTTAAAGAGAAACAGTATACAATAATAATACAGAGAACACTATATTATTTTCTTATTTCAAGAATAGAGAAAGCAACATACTATATTTATCTTTAATTTTACATACAACATACTTACAAAAGGCAAATATAATAAGAAATTATTGAAAGACATATTGAAGAAATCCATGAATATATAAGAGAGAGGGAAAGTGAGGTGTACTTGAAGCATACAACTCAAGGGATGCTTCTACTATGACCACCATTTTTTCTAGCTTGCACCAAACACCGAATGAAGGAACAAAGCAGAAAAGAATCAACCAACATACTGTATCATTTTGAAAAGAAACTCTCTTAGCAACTTTTTTTTTTACTTTTTTCTGTAGACTAAAGTCTAAAACTTAACTTCAACTCTATTTTGTTCGAAAGTGAAAAAAGGAACACTATTGTTGCACCTGAATATTATCTTTAAGACAAATACAGAAATACAGAAATTAAATTCCTTTTGTTGTGAATACAGAGATATACACATAGGGCTAGAAGTGAGCCGAGCTGCTCACGAAGATTAAGCTTGGCTCATGATTTGGTTCATTAATAATCGAGCCTATTTCGTAGCTTAAGCTTGGCTCAACGAAAGCTCACGAGCTGACTCAAATAATAAGAACATAATTTATAATTTTATACTAATAAATTATAATTTATATATATTAAAAATATTTAAAAAAATTAAATTTAATATATTGTCCATCTATCAATTATAAATTTTTTATTTTTGTCCAACATTAAAATCATATATAAAAAATGAATATAAAATTTTAAAAATTAAGAACATTAATAAATATGTAAAATTATATATTAC
>NC_029788.2:126822793-126825752 GCF_000816755.2 Arachis ipaensis
ATCATTTGAATAATTTTGTAATGATAATTAATAAATATTAAATAAGATAAATTTTGATTATTTTTTATTAAATTTTTTTTGTTATTAAATATTTTCGTTAAATACGTGTTTTTTTTTTTTACCAAAGATAGGAGACTCAAACCCGCAACCTCTTAATTGAGTATGGGGAGACTATGCCATTTGAGCTATTATTCATTGGCGAAAAAACTCATACGTTTTGTATTTATTAATAGTGGAAATTAATTATATATAGCTATCTTGTATTTCTGATTGAGTATCCAGTAGTCTTTATGAACACAGCACAAATGTGCGTTTTGGGGTTGGATATGAATCACTAATGCTTTGTCAATGTTCTGCAGGCATCGTCAGAATGGAAGAGTTCTTGGAAACAAATATCCTTACCTTGGAACATACATACAGTATGTTAAAATCAACACAACTCAACAAAGGCTCAATTTGGTCACTCAAAGTTTGAAGCGTGTTTAAGTTTCTTAATTTTCAAATTTACTACTTAAATCCCTAAAATTATATTTCCTTAGTCATTTTAGTCTTTGATCGGTTAACAACAACAGTTTTGTTGATGTGCCATATCAGCTAACATGTTAGCATACAATGTAGCATTTCACATCACTGGCCAACACCAAGTTGACTGACTATAAAATAAAATTATTTATGAAATAATTTCAGGTCTTAAAGGTTAATTTAAAATTCTGAGGATTACAGAAGAAACACATTTGCAATTTCGAAAACCAAGTTTAACCAACCTCTAAAAGGAAAAATGGAAGTAACATTTTGTTAACTAATGCAGGCACCAGGCACACAAGAGGAAGCAGCACGAGCCTATGACATAACAGCAATTGAGTACAGAGGAATTAATATTGTCACCAACTTTGATGTAAGTAATTACATAAAATGGTTGAAGCCTTCACACCAATACTCCCAACACCCTAAACTTGAGACTCAAGTACTACTAAATTCTCAAACACTTCTCCATCCAACTATTCTCCATCCATCTGTATTTCTATAATAATATTTTTTTTTCTTCTCTCACATTTAGCATTTAAATTGATCCTACTTAAACTTTTATTCATATCAGCGAATACTTGTTTTTTTTAGAAAAAAAAATTGCTTCTCTTTACCTTTTACAAGTTTTCCTGTTTTGGCATAAGCATGAGAGAGAGTATGCAAAGGAAAATGGATTATTTAAGCAAAGAACACAATGTACGACTTTTCTTATATAAAAAATAGCAAAACAAAATAGATATATAACAGACTATATTTTATCTTTTTCACTTGCCTACTTTTATTTGGGTATACACATAGCAGACTCTTACATAAAAGGAACACAATAACTTCAAACGCAAACACAAAAATGAAAATAGTCTAAGATTACACACATGAAAAAACCAACATCTAGAATTGTGACTTAAAAGATCCTCTTCAGCAACCTAAAAACATCTCCAACAAAAGCATTTCCCAGTGCTAACCCGGCAACAAGGCCACCCCCATATCCAATCAGAATTACCATCCAATACAATTCAAAGAAAGATCCCGACTCAGAATCTTGATCGCCATCAGGTTCTTGCAATGGAAGCTTAGGATGATCTTCACATTTCTTCAACAATTGAAACCCGCATAAACCTTTGTTTCCCTCAAATGAATTATCTTGAAAAGTGGAAAATTGTCTATTTTCTGGGATTGGACCTGAGAGATTGTTGAAAGACACATTGAAGAAATCCAAAAATGTTAACTCTGTGAGTTGTTGGGGGATTTCCCCTGACAGGCTATTGGCAGAAAGGTCCAACACTTCAAGATTTGAAAGCTTTCCGAAGGAAGATGGGATGCTGCCGGTAAACATGTTATTGGACAAATTAAGCAAGACAAGCCTATTCAGACTTCCCATGATATCTGGAATCTCACCAGAAATTTTGTTACATGAAAGATCAATGGCTACCATGTAATGAAAGTATTGACGCCCAACATACTCCATGACAACCCCTTTGTTATGCATTGGAAATACAAACAAACTAAGGTCAACCCAAGAATGTTGCAATTGATAAACGTCGTCCTTGAACTGTACTTGGTGGCTTGTGTTGGAAAGTGTCATCGATTTGAAATTCTTGATTATTTCTGATGACAATTCTCCAGAAAACTCATTTTGAGAAAGATCAATGATACGAAGCTGAGGAAATGTGCATCTTAATGGACACTTTATAGCTCCGTGAAATTTATTATCACGTAAAAAAATAACCTTTAAATTAGGGAGAGATCCTAACCAAGAAGGAAATGAATCATTGAAATGGTTATGACTTACGTCAAGAAGCTCTAGCATTCTGCAATTGATAAATGATCTTGGTAATTGACCATATAACTTGTTTGAGCTAAAATCAATCAACTGAAGTGCATTTTCTTTCGCATAATTTTGAGGAATATTACCTATCAATTTGTTTCCTGCGAGCCTCAAAATGTGAAGAGATCGGCTAAAGCTTCCTAAACATGATGGAATCATGCCAACTAAATTGTTGGAAGATAAATCAAGTACCACAAGTGACTGCAGGTTGCATATGGAGGGGGGTATTTCTCCCATCAATAGGTTGTTGGAAATATCCAAACTCTGAAGAGTTGTTTTGTTCCATAACCAACTCGGTATTGTCTTTATGCTGTTGTTTGATAGGTAAAGATCAGTCAACTCTTGCAAGTGCTGTATAAAATTGGGAAAATGAACTAAGTTGCATGACCTTAAATCCAAAAATTGAATTTGAGAAGGAAATGTTACAATGGAAGTGTTGTTCCCTTCAAGAAAAGACAATTTGTTGCCTCCGCCTAAACCAAGTACAGTAAGCTTTTTGAGCTTTGAAAGCATTTCAAGCTCGATCTGTCCTTCCAACACATTACCAGATAGATCAAGAACTGTAAGATTCTCTAACTTGAAGAGGAAATATGGAATTTCACCTTGAAG
>NC_029788.2:126826899-126834466 GCF_000816755.2 Arachis ipaensis
AAACATCTCCAGCAAAAGCATTTCCCAGTGCTAACCCAGCAACAAGGCCACCCCCATATCCAATTAGAATAACCATCCAATTAAATTCAAAGAAAGATCCTGACTCAGAGTCTTGATCACCATCAGGTATTGTTGGTAGTGGAAGCTTAGAACGATCTTCACATTTGTTCAGCAATTGAAACCCGCATAAACCTTTGTTTCCCTCAAATGAATTATCTTGAAAAGTGGAAAGTTGCCCATTTTCTGGTATTGGACCTGAGAGATTGTTGAAAGACACATTGAAGAAATCCAAAAATGTTAACTCTGTGAGTTGTTGGGGGATTTCCCCTGACAGGCTATTGGCAGAAAGGTCCAACACTTCAAGATTTGAAAGCTTTCCGAAGGAAGATGGGATGCTGCCAGTAAACATGTTATTGGACAAGTTGAGCACAACAAGACCATTCAAACTTCCCATGATATCTGGAATCTCACCGAAAATTTTGTTACATGAAAGATCAATGGCAATCATGTAATGAAAGTATTGACGCCCAAGATACTCCATGACAACCCCTTTGTTATGCATTGGAAATACAAACAAACTAATATCAACCGAAGAATGTTGCAACAGATAAACGTCGTCCTTGAACTGTACTTGGTGGCTTGTGTTGGAAAGTGTCATCGATTTGAAATTCTTGATTATTTCTGATGACAATTCTCCAGAAAACTCATTTTGAGAAAGATCAATGATACGAAGCTGAGGAAATGTGCATCTTAATGGACACTTTATAGCTCCGTGAAATTTATTATCACGTAAAAAAATGAGCTTTAAATTAGGGAGAGATCCTAACCAAAAAGGAAATGAATCATTGAAATGGTTATGACTTACGTCAAGAAGCTCTAGCATTCTGCAATTGACAAATGATCTTGGTAATTGACCACACAACTTGTTTGAGCTAAAATCAATCAACTGAAGTGCATTTTCTTTCGCATAGTTTTGAGGAATATTACCTATCAATTTGTTTCCTGCGAGCCTCAAAATGTGAAGAGATCGGCTAAAGCTTCCTAAACATGATGGAATCATGCCAACTAAATTGTTGGAAGATAAATCAAGTACCACAAGTGACTGCAGGTTGCATATGGAGGGGGGTATTTCTCCCATCAATAGGTTGTTGGAAATATCCAAACTCTGAAGAGTTGTTTTGTTCCATAACCAACTCGGTATTGTCTTTATGCTGTTGTTTGATAGGTAAAGATCAGTCAACTCTTGCAAGTGCTGTATAAAATTGGGAAAATGAACTAAGTTGCATGACCTTAAATCCAAAAATTGAATTTGAGAAGGAAATGTTACAATGGAAGTGTTGTTCCCTTCAAGAAAAGACAATTTGTTGCCTCCGCCTAAACCAAGTACAGTAAGCTTTTTGAGCTTTGAAAGCATTTCAAGCTCGATCTGTCCTTCCAACACATTACCAGATAGATCAAGAACTGTAAGATTCTCTAACTTGAAGAGGAAATATGGAATTTCACCTTGAAGATTATTGTCATGAAGATCCAAGTGATTTAAAGTGGTTAGATTCATTAGCCAAGTTGGAATTTCTCCATTTAAATTGCACCGACTCAATCCTAACCACTGAATTGGAGGAAGAATTGTCACATTGACAGCCCTATTTTGTGACAACAAAGACAATTTGTTGAGAGATAAGTCAAGATCATTAAGCCTTGTTAGCTTCAAAAACATGTCAAGTGCTAGATGCCCTTCAAAGAAATTATACGGCAGATACAAGTATTCAAGATTCTCGAGTCTAAAAAGAGAGTGAGGGATCTCACCTTCAAGGCCATTATTGCTAAGATCTAAGAGGGCAAGTTGGGTGAGGTTGCCAAGCGAAGAAGGAATGGCCCCATAAAAACTGCAACTTGAAATCGAAAAACAATTCAAAGAAGTGAGGTTTTCAATAGATGTTGGAAGTGTATCATAAAAGCTTGTGCCTCCGAGGTTTATGTTGACAAATGAGCTTGAGAAAAAATTAGGCAACATACCCCTAAGATTTTGGTTTCCTCCCAAATTCAAGACTGTTAAGTTTGGGAGATGGAATATTCCAATTGGGAATTTACCATATAGTTCACATTGGCAAAGAGTGAGTATTTGCAAGGATGTAAGGTTTGTGAGAGTATGAGGTAAAGATGATGAAATGGTCACAAAACTAAGACGAAGGTGTTCAAGTCTAGTTGAGTTTTGGGTTAAGCTTGTGAGAGTGGATGCCTTGAGTTGCAAATTGTTGATTAGATCATATGGAAGCGGCTCAAGAGGATAGCTGTGAAGATCAAGGGACAACAAGTTGGACAACTGTGAAACTTGAGGTGGAACTTCACCAGAGAATGTGTTTTCATTGCCATGAGAAAGATTTAGATGTCTTAGCTGTGAAAGCTCACCTATCTTGGCAGGAATTTGAGAGTGATTGAAGTCATTGTCTGAAAGATCAAGGCTTTGAAGATGCACAAGTGAGAAAAGGGTGCTATTGGCATCCATGGAACCATAGAGTTGGCTGCTACCAAGATCAATGCCGATCACATGACCTGTGAGCTCATTGCATTCAATGCCATCCCAGGAGCAGCAATCTGTGGCAGGAACCCAAGAAAGAGTTTTAGGATAACTCAAAGGATTGTAAGAAGCAGACTTACTTATGATGAAGGTTTTTTTAAAGCTCAGCAAGGCATTGCTTTCATGTTGATGGCACTCATGATGATGAGTAGCAGTTGAATGATTCATGGTTAAACAGTTTGTGAACAGGGAGGATGCCAAAAGGAGAAGAAACTGTATGGACAAAGCAAGAGAACACAACAACTCCATTATTCTCATTTGCATCACAGTAGGTTCAATGGATGAAATATTTGGAACACTTCAATCGGCTTTTATAGTGAAGCAGTGATGGTGATACTATCTAATAGACATGCAGCAAGTAACGTTACATGCATTTGTATTATTCCGAGTGTGATATTGCCTCTCATTTCACGGAAGAAAAAAGAAAGATAGTGATCCTTATTATGGCTGGTTCTGCGGACCTTTTCGAACCACATACTGGTTTAGAATAACTTTCATAATATGGCTAAAATCATGTCATTTTAACTATCCTAACATTTTTTCATACTTACTTTGAGTATCCTTTTATTAGAGGCAATTCTGTTCGAGCATTTGAGATCCCATAGGGGCATGGTTCTTCTAGCACCAGCTGTTTCTATAGTCTAAAACTCGAGAACACTGACTATGCAAAATAAGTATTTGCAAATTGCAACTTCAACCGAGCATATATTGATTTGTGTGCATTTTGTTATGCAGAGTAGCCTCTCTGCTTCATTACATAAATTCCACAAACTGAACTATCTTGGTCTCTTGTTACTACTTCACAGTGAAGTTCCTTGATAGTATATTTTTGTCATTACTATTTGACTTTGTTAACAACTTGCATTGATGTCTTTCATGCTTAATTTTCTCGTTATCTTTTATCTTTCATTACCACCACAAACTTCCTTGTTTGAGGTGTTCTAAGTAAGGCACTTGCATAAGCGACATGTATGTATTATTCCTAATTCTAATAGTGATAATAAATCATACTCATGCGAGTGTGATATTGAATTGCCGTTCATTTAGGGGAAGACAAGAAAACTATTGATTGTGGCGGCTTCTGCAGACCCTTTCAAAGTTCAAAGCACATGCAGGAAGTCTGAGATATTCAAGTAATTTTTCCATACTTAGCTTCTAAAATGGTGCTATTGAATGTAACTGCTGCATCTACAAACCTCTCTGCTTGGTTATCCTCCACAAACTTAACTCTCTCTTTGTCACACTCAAGGTTTTGACATCTTTGTCTCTAATAATATTTTAGTTTGCAAACTTGCATTCTAGAGTTATACTTAATCTTCTCTCTTTAATTTGTTTCATATCATTGACTCCATCAAGTAAACTTACTTTGGCTTATATAAGAAGAGAGTTCAGATTTTTTTGGTGTTTTAATTTCATATTATCAGAAAAAAATAATTTTTTTAAATAATAGGAAAAATAGGTCTTTAATAAATTTTGAAGTAGACTTATACAGATATACGTTATTTTGAAAAAAAAAATACCAAATAAATTCTTTAAGAATTGAAATAAAAAATTTATAGGTCCCAGAAAAATTACAATGCTAAACACAATTTATCAATTCTATACTATTAAAAGTTTTCAATCAAGCAGGTAAAGTCTACTGTTACAATTTTTTGGGGATTTGATACAAGTCCATTACAAAATGAGTTTTAATCTTTATGTAATATAGTTTAATTAGAGCAGCAGATTAATTATTTACAAAAGCGTTTGGAAGTGGTGGATAGTATTTATTTGCGTCAGAAAGAGCAACAGTTGCTTGATGATTATAATAATACTCTAGTGCAAGAAGAGCTCCTATGGTTCCAAAAGTCCAGAGAGCAGTGGGTAAGGTTCGGGGATAGGAATACAAGATTCTTTCATATTCAAACTCTTGCGCGAAGGAAGCATAATAAGATTCATGGCCTTTTTCTCAAGGATGGAGTGTGGGAAACTGATCCAGAGGTTCTGAGTCAAGAAGCAGAGTCTTTCTATAAAAGCTTATTCTGTCATTTGGATGATGTTAATTTGGGTTGCCTTGGTAATGTGCCTCTTCCTTCTCTGAATGAGGAAGCTTGCAATAACCTTACGGCACCAGTTACTATGGAGGAAGTCAAAGCAGCGGTTTTTCACATGAACTCTTTTAAAGCTCCGGGTCCTAATGGGTTTCAAGCTTTCTTCTTCAAAGAATATTGGGAGATCATTGGTCTTGATGTTTGGAAGATGGTTAAGCAGGCATTCTCCGGTGTTCCTCTTGATCCGAGAATGTTGGAGACTTTACTAGTTCTCATTCCAAAGGTTGAATCACCGGTATCTATGAAAGATTTCAGGCCGATTAGTCTCTGCAATGTAGTTTACAAGATCATCACGAAGGTCCTTGTTAATAGGCTTCGTCCTCATCTTGCGGAGATTGTTGGCCCGCTTCAAGGAGGATTTATTCCGGGACGAGGAACTCCTGACAACATCATTATTGCCCAAGAAGTCCTCCACTTTATGAAGAAGACTAAATCAAAGAAAGGCACACTGGCATTTAAGATTGATCTGGAGAAAGCTTATGACAGAGTTGATTGGAGGTTTTTAGCTCATACCCTTAAAAGCTTTGGTTTTCCTATTCCTACACTTAATTTGATTATGAATTGTGTCACTGCTTCTTCCTTATCTATTCTTTGGAATGGGAGTCGTCTGAATAGCTTTACTCCTAGCCGAGGTCTTAGACAAGGAGACCCTATGTCACCCTATCTTTTTGTGTTGTGTATGGAGCGATTGGCATGCTTTATTAGTCATCAGGTTGATTTGGGCTTGTGGAAATCGGTTGCTATTTCTAGAGGGGGACCAAGAATATCCCACTTAATGTTTGCGGATGACTTGCTTCTATTCTGTAAAGCTACAAAGAGACAAGTGCAAAATGTGATGTTGGTTTTAGAGACTTTTTGCAAAACATCTGGGATGAAGATTAATGTGGAGAAGTCTAAAGCGCTTTGCTCCAAGAATTAGTTATTGTGTAAATATTGCTCTTCTTGGGAAGCTAGTTTGGACTTTTTTCCAGCAGCCAAACAAGCTATGGGTCTAATTGTTGGATGCCAAATACCGATCATCTCTATATGACTGTTTTAGTTATCCTAAGAACAAGGACTCTCCCATTTGGAGGTGTCTTTGCAAGGCTTGGAAAGTGTTGAAGGATGGGTTTGCTTGGTGTATTGGGGATTTGAACCAGAATTTTTGGTTTTCTAGCTGGAGGAAAGAAGGACGGTTATCTAATGAGATCGATTATGTTCACATTTCTGATTCGAATCTCCGGATACAGGATATTTGGTCGGTTGGTAGGTGGCATTTGGATACTTTTTATTCTCCTTTATCTCAAAATCTGAAAGGTAATATTCTCTCTTACAATCCAGATGAACAAGTAGGTCCGGAAGTGGGTTGGTATTGGAGTGGGTCTGCTGCTAAAGTCTATGACTCTCGCAATGGTTACTTGTGGTTGTGTAAGCAGCTGTTTGGTTGGGAGGAGCGGGAGAATTAGCTTTGGCTTTGGCGTCAGCTTGTTCCGGAAAAGCATAAGTTTTTGGCTTGGTTGTGTCTTAAGGAGGCTCTTCCTACTGCAAGTTTTCGTTTTAGAAGAGGGATGTTGTCATCGGATAAGTGTCCAAGATGTCTTTCTAGCCAGGAATCGGTTTTACATTGTATTCGGGATTGTCCAAAAGCTCAGCTTGTCTGGCATAGGTTGGATATTTCTTGTCATCCTTTGGATTTGAAGAACTGGTTCTTGTATCATAGCAGAGAGCATCCGTTCAAGTTCTTTTCGGGACTTTGGTGGATATGGCGAGCAAGGAATAATGACATCTTTAATCCCCATGAAACTTGGCCTCCGGAAAAAGTGATTTGTCTGGCATTAACTTCAAAAAAGGAGCTTAGGAATATCTTTGAATTACAACGTATGTCCCAAACTCTAAATGGTTTTTGGAATCCCCCATCCATTGGTACTTTTAAGATTAATTGTGATGCTAGTTATTTTGGTTCGGGTGATAGTGTTGGTTTTGCTTGTGTTATTAGAGATTGTAATGGGAGCTGGCAAAGGGGTTGTTTGGGAATGATTGAGAGTAATAGTATTCTTCAAGGAGAATTGTTTGCTATTTGGAGAGGATATCTCTTAGCTTGGGATGTGGGTCAACGAGATGTTATTTGTGAGACGGATTATGTGGAAGCATTTAATCTTGTTACTCAAGATGGTTTTGGGTTTATTGATCCACTGGTGCTCAAAATAAGAGATATCATGCATTGGAATTGGCGGGTTGACTTTCGTTTGATTATGAGAGATGCAAACACGGTGGCAGATACTATGGCAAAGATGGTGATGAAGTTACAACTTTCGCATGTGGAGCTTCTTTCACCTTGGGAGGAGTTTAAGAATAGTCTTAAACGGGACTGTCCCTCTATTTAGGCAGTTCCTTGTTTTGTTTGTTTTGTTTTTCTTTGTTTAATTTATTTCAGTCACTAAAAAATGACCATTCGCGCAATTAATATAAAAATGAGTTATTTTTTGCTGTCATTACTTATTTGAATATATGTCTAAAAAATTATTTGATACTTTTTATTCCTTTAGGACTTTTAAGTATCGCAAAATTTTTCAGAACTACTTGTTTTATTACTTTTTTTTATCAAATACATGTGACTGAAAAAGTTAATGCTAAAATTAGTCATATTATGATATATATTATTGAAAAAAAATCGTGTATTTTTATGGTTGAATGTTAGAGGGTGAGCAACATTTATTATTTTTTATCATCAATTAATCATTAATGTTTAAAAATATGGACTAAAAATATATTATTAAAATACTTAGTGTACAACTATAAACAATTAATTAGTGGAGTTAGCAAGTGACTAGAAAGAAATTAAATTAAAATTCGTTTATGAAATTCCAATTAGAACTCAAGCACCAAAACTTATGTTGTTCAGCTTGATCTGCTAATTTAACAG
>NC_029788.2:126834604-126836353 GCF_000816755.2 Arachis ipaensis
AATTGACACTAATTTTAAAGAATTTGACCTAAAATTGAGCCAAACAGGCCAAACCGATCGAATCGGACCCAAAACGAGTCCATGAGCCCAACCAACCCCTTCTACTTAATGAGCTCAGCTCATTCCCTTCCCATCTTGCATGCAAACACGCTTGGAAGCTAGCCAAAGGGAGAAGAATGAAGGTGAGACTCCAACCCTCACTTCCATATTTAAATTCACGTAACTTTTGATTCGGAGCTCCGATCGCTGCATCGTTTGCAACCACGCGTCCGCAGTGACGAGCTCTATAAAGTCTGGTAACCAATTTTGATAAGAAATCACATTTCTCATCTCAGCCTCTCAATTCCCTTAGTTTTTGAAATTTTGGGTGTTTGATTGTTAAAATTTGATGTCTTAATGTTTAGCCTCAAATTAGCTTGAGGGATTTGTGGGTTTTTGGTTCAACCAAGTTACGTATAAGGTAAGGGCTCTCAAAACCTTGCAAATTCTTAGATTATGTGAGTTTGGGTATTGAGATTTGGTATATATATATGTGATAATGTGAATTAGGTGGTATCGTATATGTATATGAATTTGAGCATATTTGTGAAGTTGGAAGCTTGATTAGGATCTTGGTTGCCGAATTTTGGTGTTGGAAGCTTGTAATCTTGCCTTGTGGATTGTCATGAGTTATACGAGGAAATAGGATAAGATATGGTTTAGGTTTCTCGTATTTAATATATAATGTCTTGTGAAAACTTAGGCTAGACGACCATAGGATAGGAATGAATGCATGAGTATGTTAATTGCTTAGTTCTTTGATGTTAATTGTTCAACAAGGTTGAGTTTTAGCTTGTTGTTGATATTGGTAATAGAATACTAAATAATGATTTGATAAGGTTTGACAAAGTATTGAGGGTGAATATATATTTGTGATGAGTTATTGATGATTTTGTTAGTTAATTGAGGAATTATATATGAGATGATGTAAAATTGAGGAATGGTTGAGTGTGGTAGGATGTGGAGATTTTGGTGCTATAAATGGTAAGTTGCGGTGCTGTTCATAGGTATAGAATGTTAATATTGAGTTTGAATTTTAATGAAAATAGAGGTTGAGAGTTTTTGTGTAAAACTGATTTTTGGCTGAACTTCGGTGAGCCATAACATGGCTTCCGGACTCCCAAATTGTTTCAAACCTACTTCATATGAAAATTGGATCCGTGATGTTTACTCCGTTTGAAGAACAGATGAAAAATATTTTAAAACAAAAAAGTTATACGCGTCGGAAGTTCGGAGGGCAAAACTAAAAATTCTACAGCATTTAACATTTTAGCTGTTCTGCATAGCTTGCGTAACACGCGACATGACCAAACTCTTCGGGTTTGGCATCTTGCATACGCGGGCAGGGTACTTGCATACGCGAGCAATGATTTTGACGGGTTGCGTACGCGAGCAGAGTGCTTGCGTACGCGAGCATTGCAAAATGCACGCCCACGCGTACACGTGGCCCCTCTTTCAGCAAACTTGTATTTTGTGTTTTAAAGCTTAATTTCAAAACCTCTAAACTTCTATTTTCATCCTTTTAACCCTAGATCTTAGTAATAGGCCTAGCAATGAGATGAAGTTAGGAAACAATGGTAACTTGGGATGAAGAAAGTTTGAGAAATGATGATTTAGGTATGAGGAGATACGGTGAATATGTATGTATGTATGTATGTATGTATGTATGTATGTATGTATGTATGTATGTATGTATGTATGTATATATAT
>NC_029788.2:126836541-126867037 GCF_000816755.2 Arachis ipaensis
AGTACTCTTTCTTGAAAGTGCGACCCCAGGAGATGGTGGAAGGTGAGGATCCCTTTCCTTGTTCCACCTGGTATTGTAAAATTGCCCCCAGCGAGATGGTGGGAGGTTAGGATCCCCTCCTTTGTTCCTCCTGGGCATATGATAATGTACCTCCTGGGTAGACGCAAGGGTTGCGATTTTTCCCCACTTGCTCCGGGTTATGATGAGTTATGTATAAAAGTGCAATTATATGATGTATAAGTGATGATATGACCATAATGAATGATTACGAAATGTTTATGAATGAATATGAAATGATTATCTGAGATACGAGTTTCTCTGGATAAAATACCGTGGCTAGCCACCACGTGTTCCAGGTTGAGACTCGATACTCTGTTGACCCTACGTCGTAAGGGTGACTGGACACTTATAAATTTCCAGGAAGGTTAACCCCCATTGAGTAAAGTTTTATATATATATATGAATTATTAATGAGAAGAGAAAAAGTTATGCATAGACACATGGGATGTGCGACGGAGGGACAGTCCAGGATTTAGCAGCCGAACTTGTCGGGTTGGCTTGATAACTGACAGATGAGACTTATCAGTCGTAGGACAGGTATGCATCGTATGCATATTGTTTGAATTTCTTGCTTGTGCATTAATTGGAATTTACCTAAGTGATTATAATATGCTATGTGTTTTATTTGCTATTTATATTACTTGTTTCTACCTGTGTTTGCCATTGTCTATTTGTTTGTCTTTGTAATTTTACCGGAGATGGAAGAACAGAGAAAAAGCAGAGAGAATTAGGATTCTAGTTAAGTTTTAGTTAGATTTAAGGAATTTGTTAAGTTTAGAAAGCCTTAGAGAACCACCCTGATTTATGGTTTTTGTTTTAGCTCTTTAAGTTTTATAATCTGAGTGTCGGCATTCTAGGATTGCCTCTGACATTCCCAGGACCTGGGTTGCTTTTATGTATTTTGGGTTATATATATATATATATATGTAACTATTTTCTGGTCAGCCTTAGCTTCGCAAGCTGAGTTCGGAGTTTGATATTTTGTATATTGATCCTCTACTCTTATTGCCATATATATATGTTTAAGAACCGTAGTTTTTTCTTACACAAGTTACATTATTTAATTTTTTGAGTGTTGCGCTTTTAAATTTTGTAATTTTGTTTTACCTATTTTTAAAGGCTCCTCGTATATTATATCCTTTCAACTACTATATATATATATTATTTTAGAGGTCGTAATACCACACCATCTCTGTTTTACGACTTAAGCATAAAGTTCTGTGTGGTAGGGTGTTACATATTAGTCCTTAAAAGATAAAACGTAAGTTAAATTGGTATTTTTGTCAGTTAGATGATGACGTGTCACATTAAGTGCCATGTGACATGATAACGTGATAGATTAATACCACGTGTCACATGATAATTGATTGACGTGTCAGGTCAGTGATACTTAGTACGTCACGTGTCACTTATCATATTGGACGTGCTTTTTGGGTAAGAAAAAAAAATATCGGTCGTGCTTTTTGGTTTAGAATAATTGGCATAGTGTGGCAATTCATGTCATTTTAAAGATTTTTCCATAACATGGCCATCCGTATATATATGGTATCTCATAGTAGGGCTGTCAAATGGGCTAGTCCGGCCCATTTAGGCGCGACCCATTAAACTCGTGGGTTAAATGGGCTAGACCGTTTAAGCCCGCTTTATTCGCGGGCCATAATTTTTCAGCCCGTACCATTTATGGTCAGCCCGATGGGTTAAACGGGCTGGCCCGTTTATCCTTTATTTTATTTTTTGAAAAATATTTTGACAAAAAATATCACTTTTAGATAAAAAAAAATCTTTAAAAAATAATATTTTTTTAATTGATGGGTCGGATTTTCGGGTTAAATCAGAAAACATATCGGCTAAAAGTGTTATTTTTTTAAAAAAATGTAAAAAAAAAAAACGTAAACGGGACAGCCCGTTTATTTTTTATTTTATTTTTTAAAAAATATTTTGACAAAAAATATTATTTTTAGGTCAAAAACCTTTAAAAATTAATATTTTTTTTAGTTGATGGGTCGAATCGAAGAAAATATAGACTGAAAGTGCTATTTTTAAAAAAAATGTAAAAAAATTTTAAACGGGCCACCCGTTTAGCCCGTGGGCTAGCACGTTTAACCTGTCATTTTTTTTCGGGTTAATCGGGTTTAACCCGTTTAGTCCGAAATTTAAACGGACTTAATTTTGGAGATAAAGTCCGCCCATTTAAATAGGTAAACGGGCTGACCTGATGAATTTAGCTCATTTTGACGGCCCTATCTCATAGTCATCATGTGTAGCAGTATAGGTATATTTGTTCAACTTCATTTCAAACCTTACCTTATGCAGAAGAATAGCCTTTCTTTAGTTATCCTCCACAATCACTCTCTCTTTTCTCTGCTTTCTATTTCATACATATGTAGTGTAGTTCTTTCACTGTATTTTTGTCACTCCTTTTTGGTGCAATTTTTAGTTCTTTTAAAAGTAACTTTTTCAAGTATACATAAGAGGAAAAGTAACTGCTGCCATAACCGAAAGCATACATACTATTGCTAACAAGGAAAATAATATTTGTATATCTTATTATTTAATGGTATAGATATTAAGTGAAGTCTACGGTGACTTATTATAGTAGTTGCGGTAGTTATAAACTTTATTAGTGACTAGAATGAGATCCGCGCAATGCGCAGGTGGTAAATTAATAATAATATATAATAAATATTAAAAATTGTTATGTTTTGTAGAATAAAATTAAATATGCATAAACTAAAGTTATATTTAAAAGGTGTTTTATTTAAAATAATTTGTAGTAAAAAAGATTTGAATGTTGGAGTTGTATAAAATAATAGTTTTATTTGGTGGTTTGATTTTTGCATTTGTTTTAGTTGATGGACATAGTTTTCTTATGCGGTGCTCGTCCTCCTTTTTTTTTATTGGTTGTTGTTAGAGTTGTTGCTTTCTTTTTTCTGTCGTAGGTTCTTGTGAAGGCATGTTCTTTATGAATTATTGAGTTGTATGCACTTTCTATTGTGTTGTTTGTTCCATCTTTACATGTATATTCTTCTTCCAAAGATGTGTTTTGAATTTGTATGATTTTCTTTCTCCTTAATCTCTTGATGATTATGTGATTTTCGTCTGATGATATTAATATTGGCGAAATTTGTTCCTACAATCAACGAATAGTTTAAATTAGAAATAAAAATGATGTCTTGAATAAGTGATTTTTTTTAGAGTATTACCTATTTTATTTGTTGTAATGAGTGTTGAAGTTCAGTATTTTTTGTTGGAACAAATGTTTTGGTAACAGTGTATTGTTAAGAACCTTGTTTGAGATTAAAATCATATACTTTGACTTCAAATATAAGTGTGAGGTTATACAAATTTTTAAATTAGGGTGGTGCTTCAATATCATTACTTTTCTGGAGTGTCATTAGATTTGAAGCAGTTGTGACCAATAATTTTTTGCTTCGCCATCAAATAGTAATACAAAAGTTGTTGTAACACTTTGATTTGAAACTTTTAATTGAATTTTGAACCTAAAATAAGTATTGGGTTAGTAACTAATAAATTTTTTTTTACTAAAGATAAGGAGACTCGAACCCGCAATCTCTAAGTGAGTATGGGAAGATTATGTCATTTGAGCTATAACTCATTGGTTAGTAAAGAATAATTTGATAGATGAGATTATGAAAAGTATATAGAATTACCTTATTATTGGATATTGTAGTGTTTGATTACATGTGCCACAAATGTAGTTGTCTCCTTTTTATATGTTTTCTTCTAACACTTTTCACATTCAACATACTTCTATCCAAATTTGTCATCAATTTTATTTATAGTTGCTAAAATTGTGAAGATCTTTTTCTATTCCAATATTCAATTTATGTTATTATTAGGTATATGGTATTTGAGTAAGTATGAATGTATGATGTATGTTGTAAACCCCGCTAAAATCGATACATAATTAGTTAATAAATTGAATTTTAATTAGGAAAGCTAAAAATGTAAAACTAATATCAAAATAGGGTAGAGCTCGTCAAAACGAGAATTTTGATACTAATTTCGAGAATTTGTCCCAAAATCGGACCGAAAGAGCCGAACCAGTTGAACAAGAGCCCAAACCGGGCCCGTAGGTCCAACCGGACCATGACTTAAAAGAAGGACAGAAGCTCTTCGTCCCCATTTCAGCAACAATAGCTCTGAAAACAGATTGGGGAGAGGAGGAGATCCCTAACCCTCATCAAACTTTCAAACCACCGTATCTTCCTCGTTTAAGCTCCAATTGCTGCACCGTTTGCAGTCACGCGTCCAGCGCGTCGAGCTCTACCTTTCTATCGGATCAATTTCACTAGTAAGCCTCATTTTTTATTCAGAATCTCTATTCTCTTTTTTTGGTGAAATTGAAATCCTATAGTAAAATCTTGTCCAATTTTGTGTTTTAGGTTCAAGTTAGCTTCTGGGGCTTAATGGGTTCGAGCTATTGAGCATATGGGTACGGTAAGGACACCCTAACCCTAGCCCAATCTTGCATTTGTAGAGGAAAAACTGAATTTGGAACATGTATATGAATTAGGTGTAAATTAAGTGGGTATATATGCATTGGATTGGAATTGGGAGTATTTGGAGGCTTATTGGTGAACAAGACTTGGTATGTGGCTGTTTTATTTGAGCTTAGAGGGGTTGTATTTTGCGTTGTGAGGCTGTCTTGGGTGAAACATAGTGATCGGCCAAGGTATGGTTTAAGTTTCGCACGTTTAATATTTACGGTGTTGTGAAAACTTAGGTTAGAGGAACCATAGGATAAGTTGAATTGGTTAATTGCATTTAATGATTAGTCTTGTAATATTATTGGAATAAATTGTTGGTGAATATGTATTGAAATTATGAGGTGTTGAAGTTATTAATTGTATACTCTTGGATTTATTTATGATGGGTTGTGTTGATGTTGGTATATGTGTTGATGGATTATGATTGGTGTTTGTTAATGAAGAGTTGTTATATGAGTTGATGGATTAATATATGAAGGGTTGATAAATGTGTTAATGGAATAATGTGTGTGAAGGGTTGATGATTGTATTAATGGAATGGTATATGTGAAGGGTTACTCATATATGTATATATGATATATGTTAATGCAAAGTTGTGGTTATGGCTCATTGGATTAGTTAAAGGTAGCTTGAAGTGGTTGTTGATGAGTTGGGATTGGATATGTTAGAAATATGCAGGTTTTATAGGTAAGGATTTATGAATGTGGTGAAATGAGGTTTGGAAGTGTTTTGGTAAAAAGTGATTTTGGTGAACTTTGAAGGTCCATAACTTTCTCCTCCAATTTTGGATTGAGTTGTGATTTGTTGCAAATAAAAGATGGTTTTATGAGCTTTTGATTGATATCAATTTTGTGAAAAACGGAACTTTGTAGAGGAAGTTATGGACGTTAAAAGTTTGGTGTATAAATCTGTGTTCAGGATGGCTAAAACTAGTTGTAGCAAGCTTTCTGGGCATTCTGCCCATTTTTTGAAAAAACGCCCATCCACGTGTACGCGTGGCGTGGAATTTTGGCAATGCATGCGCGAGAAGCATGCGTACGCGTGACTTGTTGTACGCTCCACGCGTGCGCGTGGCCTACGCGTACGCGTGGCTGCTGCCTGTTGAAAAAATCGGTTTTGACTGTTTTAAACCAATTTTTCCACTTCTAAACCTCCATTTCCTCCTCTTTAAGGCTTAAAGTATGGTTCTAGGTCCAGTGGATAAAAGAAGGTAGGAAAATATGGTAACTTGAGGGTGAAGTAAGAGGTAAATGATGGCTTATATGAAGAAGATAAGAATATTAAAGAAGTTTAATGCCAAGGCTTGACAAATGATGATATATTGATTATAAATATGGAATGGCTTATGAATGATATCTGAGATACGAATTTTCCTGGGTAACAGAACCGTGGCTCGCCACCACGTGTTCCAGGTTGAATCTCGATACTCTGTTGACCCTGCATCATAAGGGTGACCAGGCACGTATAAATTCCAGGGTATGGATAATCCCATTGAGTAATTATATGATGAATGAATGTGAACTCTATGCATAGACTCTTGGGGATGCGCGACGGGGGACAGTCTAAGGTTTTCGGATTTGTCGGGTTGGCTGGATAACTGACAGATGGGCCCCATCAGCCATAGGACAGGCATGCATCGTATGCATTTATTTGTTTTGATTGCTATGCATTTCCTTGGTTTGCCTAATTGATATATACCACCTGCTACCTGTTATACTTGCTACTTGCACTATCTGCTCATTACTTGTACGTGAACTTGTTTGGTTGCTTGTTTCTGTTGCATTATGGATGATGGAGGGATGGAGGAAAAGGAGAAATGGTTTGATGTTATCTTAAGTTTGAAATTGAGTAAGTTAGGCAGATTTAGAATACCTACTCCCTGTTTATGGCTTCTGTTTAGTAATTAAGTTGGATAACTGAATAACGGAGTTCTATGATTGCCTATGACATTCTCAGGACCTTATTTATTATACACGTGGCACTTTTACCATGCTGAAAACCTACGGTTCTCATTCCATACTGTGTTGTTGTTTTCAGATGCAAGTCGAGAGGCTCCTCGCTAGGCGTATGGATCCCTGAAGCGAAGTAGTTCTTGGGTGTATTTTGATTTCTATTTGTATATATGTATATATGTATTTAGCTTACTCTCCAAGTAACTTGTGTATGTTGCTCCTCTTAGAGGTTGAGGGAGAGATAGGAGTTTATTTTGGTATTTTGGTGTATTTTGGGGATACTTATGTATGTTTATATATATATATCCTCCAGCCAGCCTTAGCTTCGCAGGCTGAGTCAGAGGCTAGTCATGCTGTTTCCTTGGCTTTCCTTTACTCTCTGATTTACCTTTATCTCTTTCTATTAGGTTTCTTAGCACGAAAGTAATCCTTTCTTTTGAGCGTTGCACTTTTCATTTTGCGATTTTATTTACCCGTTTTGTTTCAACGCTCCTAGTATATTATCTTTTCTCTATATTATGTATTTAATTTACTGTTCAGAGGTCCGTAACACCACACTACCTCTGTTCTACGACTTAAGCGTAAAACTCTGTGTAGTAGGGTGTTACATTAGTTGTGAGTTTTTTTTGTCATAACTGATCATCAGATTCCCATTGTATGGCCATTAGATCTTTGATAGTTATTAATTTCTAATCATTCAGATTTGTGTTGACATTGTCTTGGCTTGGTATCTCCATTACTTCTTCATGTTGATCAGTCCTATTTAAAATTTTTTTATATTTGTTAAATTAAATAATTAAATAAATGAATTGATTTTTTAGAGACTTATTAATTATGAAATACCCAAAAGTCTGTGAATTCTTCAGTTTGTGAATTGATGTATGATGGTTATCAGTGGCTAAGAGAAGGGGGGTTGAATCTTAGCCCCCTTTTTGCTTGATAGTACTTCCTGACCTTTGAAACCAATTTTGAAAACTTCTTGTCCTTTTATCTCGTCACTAGCCACGAGACTTTTTCTTTTGTCTCGTCCCCAGCCACGAGACTTTTCTTTTTGTCTCATCACTTGACACGAGATATTTTTGGTTTTTGCTCCTGTGCAATAGATACAGAAATGGAGTAGAAAAGAGAGAAAAGTACACCCAGATATATCCTGGTTCAGCTGCTAAGTGCAGTGCAGCCTACATCCAGTCTCCATCAGAAACATGATGAAATTTCACTATAATCTTCCTGATTACAATCTGTAAAGTGCTAACCCAACTTACAAGGGGATTTCCACAGAATCATGAGACACAACATAGATGAACAAAGAAACTCTATGGACATCTATGGCTTTTTCTTTTAATTTTGCACTCTCTGCCTTTTTCCGCTCTATGGCTTTTTCATACAAACCTCACTGTTTGCCTTTTTCCATGAGACTCAAGACATGACAAAATTAAACAGAAAAATTACAAAACATAATACATTGAAGGAGAAGAGAAATCTGTTAGCTCAGGTAGCACTGAGAACTCTGCACTTTTGCTTCCTTCCTCACGCAGCCACCCTAGCTACCTTCTATGATGAGTGAACTCAAAAGTGGTGACAAGCCATCTCCTCCAAGATCTTCTTTCTGGCCGAATCTCCTTCTCCATTTTTGGTATGGAGAAGCCAAGATCTCATCACAAAATCATACTACAAGTGATAAGAATCTCAGCCACTACATTTTTTATGTTTTCTTGCCATCATTGAGATGGTCTTGTAGCTTGCCTTCCCTTTTTTTTGATAGCTCAAAGTCTCCATGGTTTGCTGTGTAAGGACCGAAGAAGAGAAGGAAAGTGATGAGAGAGAGAAACAAATAAAAGAGAAGCAATTAAATGTATTAGTTAAATTGAGTGGAAAAAGTTGCTTTTACTTCCCTTGCTTGAGTGGCGTGCTGCATCAACAAATCAATCATGTCACTCACACTCTCTCTCTCATTTATGTTTCCAATGCATATATTAACTCTTCTAAATAAAACTTTGAGTTCCATCACATGCTAGAAGAAGAGATCCGTTGAAGGCATCAGGCAAAATGCAACATTTGCTTTCCTGATGGATTTATTTTCGGATCATGCATTAGAGACAATTTTGGGCTTGTATCAATAATGAGTAAAGTTGGCCCAAGTAACATAACACTCATTTCAGCCATATAAGGTAAAAGCATTCAATCAAGGCTGAATGTAACTTTAATTTGGGCTTACAAAAATTCTTTTTCGGCCCAATTAATTTACAACTTGCTTCAGCCATATAATATTGGAAACATTAACCAAGGCTGATTGGTTTCTTTTATTTTCGGCCCAAACAGACCTGCATAGCAAAAAGTTAATTTAATCAACATATTAATATTTTTGCAATTAATCAACTTAATAATTTTGCATTTAATCATATTAGTAATGTTTTGTCATCACATTTTTAATTTAGAGTTTTCCAAACTCATCAATCTCCCCCTTGATGACAAACATTATTAAAATTGAAATGGAAAGAGATTAAAAATTTGAGTATAGAGTACTCCCTTTGAATATTTGAATTTCTCTCCCTTTCCAATTGTCACAAGGCTCCCCCTTAATATATGCCATTTTTACCAAGGGAAGCACTAACCTGTAACAATTTAATCAAGCTTCAAGTAACAATGTTATTTAGCATATTCATTACATGATGCTAAATGCTTAATTTATGAGCAGATTTGAATGATATACAAAACTTATTTGTTATCATAAATTGATTTTCTGCTCAAAATTTACATACATCAATAAAAAATGTTGTTCAAAAGATTTTCAAATATTTTCCAGTCAAGATATCAGAGCAATATTATTATGGTGAGGAAAATATTTTTGAAACACACATGATCACATCAAACATGGCAGCTGTTATATTTTACACAGTTTAAAGGAACTGCCAAAAATAAGTTATCAAGTCAGCATGTTTACCAACATGAATCAGAATATTCCTATTTCAATAGAGGCATGCATATTCATCTAGATAACTCAACAACTAGACATTCATATAAACAAATGCTTTCCTAAACATCATAAACCAAATGTATTTCCAGCAGCAGTAATCACAGCGAAACAAATCAAACATGCATCAAATATTGTCAACAACATGTATTCTTTTAACAAGGGTGATCATGAATTTTCAAAGGAAAATTTCATCCCTGTTCATCCCCTGTTTTTCATTTCAATTTTCAGCCATTTCTCTCCATTTTGTCATCAAAGGGGCACCTGCAAGAAGATATAACATGGAAGCATAATATGCAAAATATAACCCAAAAGTATCTACAAAGTATCACAGAGTTATTGTTCCAACAGAAACAAGCCAAAACAAAGTACCAAATTGAGCCTAAGTGTGCCAATATCAAACAGTAAACATAAGTTTAATCATCAGAGAGATTAAAGTCAGATCCTTCGGCCCCTGCTTCACTACCCACTTCATCATCCAGGCTTTCTAGCATTAGACCGACCCTTTCTTGGCATTTCTTCCAGGCCGACTCATTTTCATATGCAAGTTTGCGTGCAGACTTATGAAATTGAACCATGAGATCGGAAATGTTTGAGAATTCTGTGAGAATGTCTCTTAGGGAATCGGTCGCCTTTGAGGATTCTGGCCGGCTCTCAAAGTCATCATCAGAAGCCATAGATTTCTTTCCCTTTTTAACAGCCCCGCCTCCTTTGATCATAGAGACTTTGTTCTCTACATCCTCATTTGTTAAATCTACCTTAAAGTACTCAAAAATGCACGTGAGAAACATTCCATAAGGTAAATTAGCCTTTTTTGTACTCTTTACAGACTCCCACATATGTCTAATCATGAGATAACTAAATGAAATAGAAGATGAAGTAACCAGAGCAAATATTATGAGACAATCAGATACGGTTACCCTGTTATGAGAGCCACTCTGTGGGGGTGAGAATGTGAGTTATGATGCGGTGCAGTAGTGAGTTTGTTGGTCCAAGAGCCTTGTGAGTAGGAACAGTGCCGTCTAGTCCAGACAGATTCTCACAAATTTGATGAAGAACTTGCTTGTATGCGACTCCAATGTGCGCATCCCATTTGTCAGTCATATAAACCCTCGGCCCTTCATCAGTGTAACCAAGGGCAGAGCCAATGGTCTCAGCATTCAGAGTAATATGCACACGCTTCACGTAGGAGTGAAGACTACCATCAATCAATCTCAGATTCGCATAAAATTGTCTTACCAACCCTGGGTAAACCATTTTGTGAATGAGGAGCAATGGAGACCATTTGAGATTGTCAAACAGAGGATGTAAATCAATCCCTTTGGAGGCCAGAGAATCAAGATTCACCAAGTATGAGGGACACAGATGCCGTTTTTCCAAAACTTCTTTGTGGAATTCATAGAATGCACATGTAGAAAACCTTGAAGGATCAAAATGCGAATGTGGCTTATGAAATTTGTTCTTGAAATCCATTGATCCAAGGTTTGCGGGTTCCCGGGTCTCATGAAGCACAAAACCTTTGGTTTTCTGAGAGCTTTTTCCAGACGCATGAGGGGTGGACTTCTTCGGTGGTGATGGAGGAGGTGATGTATGAGATTCCTTTTCCTCTTCCTCCATGCTTGGTTCCTTGTTCTTGTCACTTTTTCTCCTTCTAGAAGATTTTTGGGCTATAACTTTGCGCCTCATTGATTCGGTTTTCTTGGTGGGAGGTGAAGGAGAAGATGAAGAAGTGGAGTGAATGTGTATGTGTGTATGTGTTTGGGGAGTCGAAGGCTTTTGAGAGAGACGAATTCTTTCACTCTTCCTTGGTGCTGTTTTCTTTTTCATTATAAGGAAGATGAATGGTGATGGAAGTTGGAGAGAGAGAGGTGGCCGAATGGTGAGGTGAGTGGAGGGAGGTTAGAGGGACATTAAATGCTGATTGGAAAGAGATAGTGGAGGGAGTTATTAACCATTAAGGGCGCGGTTATCAACCAGGGAAGTTTCAAAAAAACTGAAAAGGAGTTTCCTTGAATCAAGGGATTAGTTGGAAGGAAAGATTTGATTTGACAACATGCTTCTTCCAACAAGATTTGATAAGACAACCAAGAGATTTTTGTGATTTTGTTTTTCAAAAAAAATGAGGAACTAACAAAACTGTCATGGTGGGGTCAAAGATATTTGGTAGAGCCCATGAAAATTGAATTCTGCGTTGCCTCCCCCTTGATTATAGCCCTTCCATCATGTCCTCATTTTTATCTCGTCCAAACCTCCGAGACAAAACTGAACAGAGTCAAACATTCACAAGTTATTAATAAAACTTAAATCAAACATTCCCAAACTTTTTCTCAAGGTGCATAATCTGTCTTCACAGAGGGGTTTTGCAAAAATATCAACAATTTGGTCTTCAAATTTTACAAATTGAATATCAATAGTACCCTTTTGCACATGCTCCCTAATAAAATGATATTTTATCTCAATGTGTTTGGTTCTTGAATGCAGAACAGGATTTTTTGAAATGTTTATAGCACTCATATTATCACAAAATAAGGGTATACTATTGATCTTTAATTTGTAATCTTCCAATTGTGTTTTTAACCAAGTTAATTGTGAGCAACATGCAGATGCGGAAATGTATTCTGCTTCAGCCATGGATAAAGCCACTGTGGCTTGCTTCTTGCTTGACCACATGTTGAGTGAGCTTCCAAGGAAGCAATACATGCCAGATGTGCTCCGTCTATCCACTCTATCTCCCGCATAATCTGCATCACAAAACCCTACTGCACAAAAGTCATCAGATTTAGGATACCATAATCCCAAATTACGAGTCCCCTTAATGTATCTAATGATGCGTTTAACAGCCGTAAGGTGAGATTCTTTTGGGTGAGATTGAAACCTTGAGCATACACCCACACTTTGGACAATATCCAGTCTAGAGGAGGTAAGGTACATTAGTGAACCTATCATTCCTCTATACCTTGTTTCATCCACATCTTGGCCATCATCATCCTTTTCAAGTTTTGTGTTAGGATGCATTGGTGTACCCATTGGTTTGGAATTTTCTAGGCCAAACTTTTTGATAAGTTCTTTTGCATACTTTCCTTGGTGAATAAAAGTACCACTAGGAGTTTGTTTGATTTGGAGGCCAAGAAAGAAAGTTAGCTCTCACATCAAACTCATTTCAAACTCACTAGTCATAAGTTTTCCAAACTCTTCACACAAGGATACATTGGCCGATTCAAATACAATGTCATCAACATAAACTTGAACAAGGAGTATATCATCATTAGATGCTTTAATAAATAAAGTAGTGTCGGTGGTACCCCTTTGAAATTGATTTTCCAACAAGAAGGCACTAAGCCTTTCATACCAAGCTCTTGGAGCTTGTCTAAGACCATAAAGAGCCTTAGATAGTTTAAAAACATGATTTGGGAAATCTTTATGTTCAAAACTAGGGGGTTGAGCCACATACACTTATCTATCAATAAAGTCATTAAGGAAAGCACATTTAACATCCATTTGAAATATTTTGAAACCTTTATGGGCAGCATAGGCAAGAAGCAACCTAATGGCTTCCATTCTAGCTACCGGAGCAAAAGACTCATCAAAATCAATACCCTCTTCTTGATCGTAACCTTGGGCCACTAATCTAGCCTTGTTACGAACAACTTGTCCATCCTCACCAAGTTTATTTTTAAATACCCACTTAGTACCCGTAACTTTCTTACCATCCGGATGGGGTACTAGAGTCCAAACCTCATTCTTGTCAAATTGAGCAAGCTCTTCTTGCATTGCTTTAACCCATGATGGATCTTCAAGAGCTTGTTTGACATTGTTGGGTTCCATTTGTGACAAGAAAGCAAAATTGCTTGGTTTGGATTGCCTTTTGGTGGAGGTTCTTGTTGTAACTCCTTGAGAGGGATCACCGATGATAAAGTCATGAGCATAACCCCTTATAGACTTCCATTCTCTGGGCTTTCTAAGTGGTCTTGAGCTTTGATGAGCTTCTGGTGGTCTCACTGTCTCAGTTTCTCGTGTCTGTTCAGGAGATAAAATGGAAATATCTCCTCCAATCTGACAAGACAAAACTGGACTGGCAGATTCTTCGTTTTGAGCAGATTTGGGATTTTCTTCTCTTGTTCTAGCCTCTTCACCATCTGAATCATTATCTATCACAGCACTGGGAATTAAGTTAGAATCACAAAAAGTAACGTGTATGGATTCCTCTATGGTTCTAGGCTCTTTGAGATAAACTCTATAGGCCTTGCTTATGGTGGAATATCCAACAAACATTCCTTCATAGAATTTTGGATCAAATTTTCCAAGGTTTTCTTTATTGTTAAGAACAAAGCATTTGCATCCAAAAACATGAAAGTACTTAAGATTTGGAGGGGTTCCTTTCCATAGCTCATAAGGGGTTTTCTTCAACCCTTTTCTAATGATTGTCCTATTCAAAATGTAACAAGCTGTATTCACAGCTTCAGCCCATAAGAATTTAGGAATCTCATTCTCACAAAGCATGGCCCTAGTCATCTCTTGAAGGCTTCTATTCCTTCTCTCAACCACCCCATTTTGTTGAGGTGTTCTAGGGCATGAAAAGTTATGAGAAATTCCTAAGTCATCACAGAATTTTTCAAAATCTTGGTTTTCAAATTCTCTTCCGTGATCACTTCTTAAATGGGCAATTTTTAAATCCTTTTCATTTTGAATTTTCTTGCAAAGAGTGGAGAAGGCATGGAAAGCATCATTTTTATGAGCAAGGAAAAGTACCCAACCAAATCTAGAGTAATCATCTACCACCACAAGACCATAGTGTTTACCTCCTAAGCTTTGAGTTCTTGTTGGTCCAAAAAGATCAATATGTAACATCTCCAATGGCCTTTTGGTTGAGATTCCATCTTTAGGTTTAAAAGAGGATTTTACTTGTTTGCCCAATTGGCAAGCATCACAAGTAAGATCCTTATCAAATTTGATATTTGGAATTCCTCTAACCAGATTTTTCTTAATTAGCTTAGAAATTTGGTACATGCTTGCATGACCCAACTTTCTATGCCATAGCCATTTTTCAGATTCAAGAGATGTAAAGCATGTCACATTTTGTTCTTTTAGGTCCTCAAGAGTTAATCCATACACATTATTGCATCTTTTAGCTTCAAATAAAATATCCCCAGTTTTCTCACAAACAACTAAACAAACAAACTTCCTAAAAATAACCTCAAAGCCTAAATCACACAATTGACTAACACTAAGTAAATTATGTTTCAAACCATATACAAGAAGAACATCATTTATACAAGATGAAAAATTTTTACCAACTTTCCCAACAGCCACTATTTTTCCTTTTGCATCATCACCGAAAGTTACAAGTCCTCCATCATATTCATTAAGCTTTATGAAGAAGGTTGTCTTTTCGGTCATATGCCTAGAGCATTCGCTATCCATATACCACATATTTTCTTTCTGTTTGGATGCTAGGCACACCTACAAAACAAGCTTAAGTGACCTTAGGTATCCAAATTTTCTTGGATCCTTTCACGTTAAACCATCTCTTATGTCCTAAGCCATTATAATCAAAGACAACTTTACAAACTTTATCACCAATCATTCTTTCACCAAAAAAACATTGAATAGGAAAGTGTCCATTCCGATTGCATAGTCTACAAAATCTTGGAGTTGCTGTTTTGTTAAAGTAGGTGGGGTCTTGAAATCTTGTATCATTAGAGGATGAAGCAAGGTTTTCAAAATGAGATTTTTCAGCAAATTTATAAAACCCCAGCCCAGCCTTATCATAAAGAGGTTTTTGACTAGCCAAGATTTGATTCAGATTTTCAGAACTTTGAGTGAACTTGGCTAAGTCTTCCTTAAGCCTCTTAACCTCTTTAAGCAACTCTTCATTCCTTTTAAAACAATCTACATATGCAAGAACAGAATGATCACTTTCACAGCTCTTAATTTGGGCTTTTAACTGCTTATTTTCTTTAACAAGATCACAAGCAGTTTGGGTCTCCCTAACTTTTTCTTTAAGAAAATTGTTTTCAGCTTTAAGAATGGTGATTTGTTGTTCAAGTTCTTGATTTTCCAGCAGGAAGCATCTTATTTTTTCAGAAAGGTGGTCTATCATAAGATGAAGATCTTCAGTGTTAGGGTTGTGAAAGACTACCTGATCTATGTGATCTGCCATGAGACAAGGTTGTGACTTAGTCTCGGATTCCTCATCATCATCATCCGAGTCATTTTCCAAATCTTTCCATGAAGCCATCGGTCCCTTCTTCTTTCCTCTTTTTGGCTTCACTTCCTTCTTTAACTTGGGACAATCAAATTTGAAATGCCCCATTTCCTTGCAGTTGTAACAAGTTACTTTGCTAAGGTCTTTCTTCATTTTCCTTGAGCTGCTGCCTTTGCCTTTAAGCTTCATCATTTTCCTGAATTTTTTTGCAAACAACACAAATTCATTTTCAGATGAGTTATCACTGGATTCATCATCCAGAGGGTTAGTGATAGAAGAAAAATCTATTCCTTTCTTTTTTGAATCTTTTTTCAAGTAGGTGTTTTCAAAAGCAAGTAAATTTCCTCTCAAATCATCATAAGTCATAGAGTCAAGACCACTACTCTCAGAGATAATTAAAGCTTTTGTTTCCCACTCTTTTGTGAGACATCTCAACACTCTTCTCACTAGCACAGATTCAGGATACTTGATTCCCATAGCATCCAAGCCAACAATAATGGTGTTGAAGCGTTCAAACATCTCATCAATGGATTCTCCTTCCTTCACTGCAAACATTTCGTATTCTCTGTTTAACATATCAATCCTGGTCTTTTTCACAATGGTTGTTCCTTCATGAGTAACTAGGAGTTTATCCCAGATTTCCTTTGCTGTTGTGCAATGTGATACCCGTCGGTACTCCTCAAAGCTGATAGCACAGTTGAGCAGATTGATAGCCTTGGCGTTGAGCTCCACCTTTTTTCTATCTTCATCCGTCCAACTTGCTTCTGGTTTAAAAGAGACAACTCCTTCGGCACTTGTAACAGTTGGATATTGAGGGCCTTCTAGGATGATCTTCCAAAGTCTGTAATCCACTGCTTGTACAAATATCTTCATCCTCTCCTTCCAATAGGTATAAATTTTCCCATTGAAAAGAGGATGTCTGTTGCTTGATTTTCCTTCGGTCAGATTGTAGGACACCACATTTGAGCCACTGTTTTCTGCCATGAGGATCTTTACTCCAAGCTGCAAAGCTTGATCTCTTTGAGACCAAACTCTGATACCAATTGATGGTTATCAGTGGCTAAGAGAAGGGGGGTTGAATCTTAGCCCCCTTTTTGCTTGATAGTACTTCCTGACCTTTGAAACCAATTTTGAAAACTTCTTGTCCTTTTATCTCGTCACTAGCCACGAGACTTTTTCTTTTGTCTCGTCCCCAGCCACGAGACTTTTCTTTTTGTCTTGTCACTTGACACGAGATATTTTTGGTTTTTGCTCCTGTGCAGTAGATATAGAAATGGAGTAGAGAAGAGAGAAAAGTACACCCAGATATATCCTGGTTCAGCTGCTAAGTGCAGTGCAGCCTACATCCAGTCTCCATCACAAACATGATGGAATTTCACTATAATCTTCCTGATTACAATCTGTAAAGTGCTAACCCAACTTACAAGGGGATTTCCACAGAATCATGAGACACAACATAGATGAACAAAGGAACTCTAAGGACATCTATGGCTTTTTCTTTTACTTTTGCACTCTCTGCCTTTTTCAACTCTATGGCTTTTTCATACAAACCTCACTGTTTGCCTTTTTCCATGAGACTCAAGACATGACAAAATTAAACAGAAAAATTACAAAACATAATACATTGAAGGAGAAGAGAAATCTGTTAGCTCAGGTAGCACTGAGAACTCTGTGCCTTGCACTCTCACACTTTCTCCTTGCTCCAAACAGTGGCTGTTCTCCTTTTTTATAGAAGAGGGAAGCCTCTACTTTTGAAGCCAAAAACCAAGCCAACTTCTTCTTCTCCAAGAAACAGATCCGGTTTGGCCACACAGAGAGGGAAGAGATAACCATGCAAAACCCAACATGCAATTACCTCTAGTCCTTTCTTGGTCATCACTCTTCATCAATCCGAGCTCTTCATCCTTGGCTTGCTCTCCAAGATGGATTTCTAGCCCTTGATGCTTCATGATGATGATGACTTCTTCTACTCCACTTTTGCTTCCTTCCTCACACAGTCACCGTAGCTACCTTCTGTGATGAGTGAACTCAAAAGTGGTGACAAGCCATCTCCTCCAAGATCTTCTTTCTGGCCGAATCTCCTTCTCCATTTTTGGTATGGAGAAGCCAAGATCTCATCACAAAATCATACTACAAGTGATAAGAATCTCAGCCACTACATTTTTTATGTTTTCTTGCCATCATTGAGATGGTCTTGTAGCTTGCCTTCCCTTCTTTTTGATAGCTCAAAGTCTCCATGGTTTGCTGTGTAAGGACCGAAGAAGAGAAGGAAAGTGATGAGAGAGAGAAACAAATAAAAGAGAAGCAATTAAATGTATTAGTTAAATTGAGTGGAGAAAGTTGCTTTTACTTCCCTTGCTTGAGTGGCGTGCTGTATCAACAAATCAATCATGTCACTCACACTCTCTCTCTCATTTATGTTTCCAATGCATATATTAACTCTTCTAAATAAAACTTTGAGTTCCATCACATGCTAGAAGAAGAGATCCGTTGAAGGCATCAGGCAAATTGCAACATTTGCTTTCCTGATGGATTTATTTTCGGATCATGCATTGGAGACAATTTTGGGCTTGTATCAATAATGAGTAAAGCTGGCCCAAGTAACATAACACTCATTTCAGCCATATAAGGTAAAAGCATTCAACCAAGGCTGAATGTAACTTTAATTTGGGCTTACAAAAATTCTTTTTCGGCCCAATTAATTTACAACTTGCTTCAGCCATATAATATTGGAAACATTAACCAAGCCTAATTGGTTTCTTTTATTTTTGGCCCAAACAGACCTGCATAGCAAAAAATTAATTTAATCAACATATTAATATTTTTGCAATTAATCAACTTAATAATTTTGCATTTAATCATATTAGTAATGTTTGGTCATCACATTTTTAATTTAGAGTTTTCTAAACTCATCAATGTAGATTTTTGTACTTGAAGTTGTGCTAACCAAATAATCACCTAAAATATTATAATATAATAGGTTATATAAAATAAAATTGTGTTGTATTTGTCTCATTTAATGTATTATATAAAATATAATTCTTTGAACTAAGGAAAACAATAGATTTAAATTTTTTTGAAAAAGATAATCTGACTTGATAGATTTTTTTACAACGTGACTTTCAATACGATGTTTTTAAAATTATTAATATTTTGTTAATAACTATATACGTAAATGAAAAATGATTTGTTTGTATATTTTTTTACTCTTTTAGTATCAATTTCATTCTTTGTATTTTTTTAGGTTTTTCTTTAATATCTACTTGTTCTTCTTCTCCTAATGCATGTAGTTTTCAACGATATCTACAATGAAAAAAAACAAAAATATGTAAAAAAATTTTTGAATAAGTTATTTTTAATAAGAATAATTAAAATAGTATAAAGTGAAATTACCTGTTAATATTTTTCTTTGGCTCACTCTGTCAGACAATGTCTCAAACAATGCAAATTTAAAATAGTGTTAGGAAATATTCAAAACTGGATCTTTAATTTCTTTCACAACAATTGTAAATAAAAAATTTACTTTCATTGAATCTTTAATTAGTCTATACAAATCATTTGTATCTTCTATTTTCAAATTTTTTATAGTATAGACTTTTTCTTCTTGTAAAAAATATTTGAATTTGTTCATCATATTTTTCTTTACAATTACATGAAGAAGTGTTTCCTGCGGTGTTAGTAAATCATAGTTAATAATTAGTTAAAAAAATTGATTACACTTATTTTTTAAATTTATTAAAAAAGGAACAATGAATAACATATTGAAAGAAGTATAATTTTAACGATATTAAAATACAATTATATATAAAGAATTATAAAATAATATAAAAGTATAAAAAACAAAAATAATTAAAGTATTTTTTTGTAAATTCAATTTAAAAATACAATAAATATGTTTGTTTTGTACCTTTTCATCTAATATAATCATTTCTAAATAAAGAGGCTCATCTTCGTTTGTGGATATTAATGTTTTCCACAGACGAACCATGTGAACTTTGATAAATCAATTGTCTGTTTGTTTGGTGATATTGTCTAAAGAATGATGTTATTTTGAGTAAGTTTGAGATGTCTAGTTCGAGAATAAATTTCTTGTGCTAAATTTAATGTTATTTGAAGGAATAGTGATAAGAAACTTATATAAGTAGTTCAAATAATATAGAATTTGAATATTTGTAATATAAATGTTTATTACATTTAATGAGTTATTTATAGAAATTAATAAATTGATTATTGGAGTTATAAATTTATTGTATTTGATGAGTTTGGAAAACTCTAAATTAATATGTGATGACTAAACATTATTAAATTAATTAATTACAAAATTATTAATCTGATTTTCATCTAACATATATTGATTAAAATAATTTTGTTACAGGTTTTAATATTGGGCCGAAAAACAAATTTATGGTGCAAGCCCAAATTACATTCAGCCCTTGGTTTTGATAATATATGATGAATATGGCTGATTTAATTCTTTATGTTACTTGGGCCAATTTAATCTATTATGGTCACAAGTCCAAATTGAAAATGCTTTCCCATTTGCTCATTGCTTGATCCAAATTTCATCAGGAAAGCAAATGTTATAATTGGGCCAAAAATTTAATGATTATTGCAACCAAGCCCAATTCCATTTAAGATGAGAGTTCCTCATACTTTGTCCGAATCCATGAAGCAAAGAAAAAGCCTCAATGCTTCCAACGGATTCCATTACACTTCTTGAAAGGATTTCAAAGTTAATTTAAGCATTGGGAACATAAGCAAGTGAGAGAAGATTGATTTGACTAAAGGCATCATTGCTACACGCCACACTAAGGGAAGCAAAAGCAAGCTATTTTCAATTAATTAGTTTAACCACTTTGAATTGCTTTTCTTCAGATTCTCTTTTCTCTCTCATTCTTTCTTCTTCTTCGGTCATTGTCCAGAAAACAATGGAAGCTATGTTCAACTATCAAAAGAAAGAAGGAGCTGCATGCATCAAGACCATCAAGCTAATGATTGCAAGAAAACATACTAAAATAAAAATGAGCTGTGGCTAAGATTGTCACCAAACATGGATAGATTTGGTAAGGTAATCTTGGGTTCTTTATGCTCAAAAAGGAAGAAGAAGATCTCGGCCAGCAAGGGGAGATTCTTGGAGGAGATGGCTTGTCTTTGATTCTACTCAACCACCACAGGAAGTAGCTAGAGTGGCGAAGTGATGGTAGAGGCAGAGATTGAAGCAGATGAAGTCATCATCATCATGAAGCATCAAAGGCCAGAAATCCATCTTGGAGAGCAAGCCAAGGATGGAGAGCTCGGATTGATGAAGAGTGATGACCAAGGAAGGACTAGAGGTAATTGCATGTTGGTTATTGCATGGTTATCTCTTCTCTCTCTGTGTGGCCGAACCGGTTTCTTGAAGGAAGAAGAAGTTGGCTTGGGTTTTTGGCTTCAAGTGTGGAGGCTTCTCTCTTCTATAAAAAGGGAGAATAGCCACTGTTTGGAGCAAGGAGTTAGAAGTAAGCATTGAGAGTGCAAGGCACAGGATTCTCAGAGCTACCTAAGCTTACAGATTTTCTTCTCCTTCAATGTATTCTATTTTGTATTTTTCTGTTTAATTTTGTCATGTCTTGAGTCTCATGGAAAAAGGCAAACAGTGAGGTTTGTATGAAAAAGCCATAGAGCGGAAAAAGGCAGAGAGTGCAAAATTAAAAGAAAAAGCCATAGATGTCTTAGAGTTCCTTTGTTCATCTATGTTGTGTTTCATGATTCTGTGGGAATCCCCTTGTAAGTTGGGTTAGCACTTTACAGTTTGTAATCATGTTGATTATAGTGAAATTCCATCATTGTTGTGATGGAGACTGGATGTAGGCTGCACTGCACTTAGCAGCTGAACCAGGATATATCTGGGTGTAATCTTTCTTCTCTCCTACTCCATTTCTGTTTTCTACTGCACAGGAGCAAAAACCAAAAATGTCTCGTGCCAAGTGACGAGACAAAATGAAAAAGTCTCGTGGCTAGGGACGAGCTAAAAACAGAAAAGTCTCCTCTAAGTCCAGCAAGCGTTAGCAAGCAAAAGGGGGCTAAGATTCAACCCCCCTTCTCTTAGCCACTGAAACCATCAGTATTGTTTATAACGGTGAGATATAATAAATATAGGAATATGGATTAAATATCTTTGTAGGTTACAAATTTAATTACAAATTTTTGTATATTTTATTCTTTTTGGAAATTGAAAATAATAGTTGATTTGGCAAAAATTGAGTGGTTAATTCTAATATTTTGTCAAGAAAGCGATGTTGCTGATATGACATTAGTAAAAAGAAAAAGATATTTTAAAACTAACGCAAGTAAACTTAGGTATCTACTTTTATATATTAAGAATAGATAGATTAAAACCTGTTGCTAAAGTTAATAACATAATATCACACTTCTTTAGATTTTTGTGACACCTTTTACCTTTAATTTTTAAATTTATTTTTTTAATATTAAAAAAGTATTACTTTAATTTTAGCAATAAAAATAACATTAATACTTGTTCAAGATCACAAGAATTGAGCAGTTTTTGAGTCATATATCAACATTCCAATAAAAAACATACAACTCAAGAGATGCTTTTACTATGAATACCATTTTTTCTAGCTTGCAATGACCTATAAAGCAAAAAAAGATCATTGATAATAATTACTGAAAACTAAACTCTCTTAACAATCATTTTTACCATTTTGTTGAAGGATCATTTATTTATGAATCAATCAATATGATGCACCATCCTGAAAACAAGGCTTAAGGTTTTTCTTAATGTAGACTAAAGTCTAACTCTTAACTTCAACACTATTTTATTCAAAAGGGAAAGAACATATACATATAAGCTATCTTGTATTTATGTTTGAGTATCCAAACGCGACCTATATGAATTAAATTCTCAATATAAAACATAATTGAGAGGAATGCAGAACAACGAAGAACACATTATACGGTTTTCTTTTAATAATTATTGCAGGAAGACTAGTGGCTTCTGTGGTGTTTAGGGAATTGGTTGAAAAGAACTCAAACAATGCATGTGGAAATGAACTTGATGAGGAAGTCACAAAGGATCAACAACAAAACATAGTCAGTGATTATGAAC
Source organism: Arachis ipaensis (assembly GCF_000816755.2). Taxonomy (NCBI): domain Eukaryota; kingdom Viridiplantae; phylum Streptophyta; class Magnoliopsida; order Fabales; family Fabaceae; genus Arachis; species Arachis ipaensis. The sequence goes on from NC_029788.2 coordinate 126,859,349, forward strand.
TGGGTGGGATCTTATGTGATGGCAGTGACAGCATTTTGTTCTTCTATGATCCAAACAAATACGCCTCAGAACTGCAAGAAAGCGACCTCTACTCATTTCTTTGAACAGAGATGTGTAGTTGTATTGACAATAATGTAAAATATGATGGGACATATCAATTTTGTTCTATGCATGTTTCCATATCTCAATAGCTTCAAATTTTACAACAGATGTTAATCATAATTGCTAAAACAAATTTAATAGCATTGTTGACAAGACTATATGACTATGCAATAATTTACAGTTAATAAGATCCTATTTGTAGTCATATGTGAACCATCAACATATATAGAACTGATTAACTGCAGGAAATCAATATACCAATTACTTCAACATATCTAACTGTAGTTAATTGTGCATTCTTAAAATCATCTTATGCAAACTTCTTTTACAATCAAAAGAACCAGAATTCTACAGATTCCTTTCCATACTATGCTAAACTTCACATGCTTCACCCAAAAAACATGTTTATGAATACTGTATAGATGGTTATGTAAACCTTTCATACTCATTGGTAATTGCTCTCTTTTTTTCAAGGCTATGGTTTTGTTCCCTTAATGGGTTGTTCTGTGCTCGCAGTGCTCCCTTTGATAGAGGTTATTGTCCCTATTTACAGGTGCTGTTGTAATTTTATTTTTTATTCTCCATTCGATTCCTATGAGAAAAATTAGTGCTCTTACTGTGAAAAAGAGAGAGATTGATCATCATTGCTTCTCCTTCCTTCTCTGGTGTTGTTGACTTTAAATATTGAAAAAGAAGAGAAAGAAAAGCAGAAGAAAATTCCTGTTTTTATTAGTAACTTCTTTAATGAAAAGATTTTAGTTTTTTGTATTTCTATATTAGTTTTTTTTTCCTTCTCTTATTTAGAATATGGATATTGGTTGTAATATTAGTTTTGTTAAAAAATCTCATTTATTTAGTACTGTTAGTGTTGGCCCAATTGATCTACTTATAATCTTTTTCATATCAATGAATACTTGTTTTTATTTTGAAAAAAACAATTGCTTCTTTTTACATTTTAACATCCTGTCTTGAATAAGCATAAGCATAACTACTGCATAAGCATAAGAGAGAGTATGCAAAAGGAAATTGATTACTGTATGCAAAGAACACGAAGTATGGCTTTTCATATTCCAAAAATAGAAAAAGCAAAATAAATATATAACACACTGTATTTTTGTTTTGTCTTGTCTACTTTTATTTGGGTTTACATATAGCTAACTCTTACGCCAGAGAAACACAATAACTTTAAATGCAAACACAAAAATAAAAATAGTATAAAGATTACACACATGAAAAGACCAACATCTAGACTTGTGACTTAAAAGATCTTTTTCAGCAACCTATAAACATCTACAGAAAAAGCATTTCCCAGTGCTAACCCAGCAACAAGGCCACCCCCATATCCAATTAGAATTACCATCCAATACAGTTCAAAGAAAGATCCTGACTCAGAATCTTGATCACCATCAGGTTCTTGCAATGGAGGCTTAGGATGATCTTCACATTTCTTCAACAATTGAATCCCGCACAAATCCTTGTTTCCCTCAAATGAATTATTATCAAATGTTGAAAGTTGTCCATTTTCTGGGATTGGACCTGAGAGATTGTTGAAAGACACATTGAAGAAACCCAAGAAGGTTAGCTCTGTGAGTTGTTGAGGAATGTTTCCAGACAGATTATTGAGAGAAAGGTCCAACACTTCAAGATTTGAAAGCTTTCCGAAGGAAGAAGGGATGCTGCCAGTAAACATGTTATTGGACAAATTGAGCACAACAAGACCATTCAAACTTCCCATGGTATCTGGAATCTCACCAGAAATTTTGTTACATGAAAGATCAATGGCTACCATGTGATGAAGGTATTGACCCCCGAGATAATCCATGACAACTCCTTTGTTGGACATTGAAAATAAATACCAATCAAGATCTATAGACATATTCTCACTATAAATCACGTCCTTGAAATCCAGTTGTCTTTTGTTGGATATGATCATCGATTTGAAGCACATGATTATTTCTGATGTTAATTTTGTTGAGAAACCATTTTGAGAAAGATCAATGATTCGAAGTTTGGGAAATGTGTATTTCAGTGGACATATTATAGCTCCGTGAAATTGATTATCACGTAAAGAAACAACCTTTAACATAGGAAGAGATCCCAACCAGAAAGGAAATGAGTCATTAAAATGGTTATGGCTCACAGCAAGAAACACTAGCTTTCTACAATTGACCAGTGCTCTTGGTAATTTTCCATGTAACTTGTTATAACTAAAATCAATGAACCGAAGGGCATTTCCTTTCACATAAGTTTGAGGAATAATGCCGGTCAATTTGTTTTCTGCGAAATTCAAAACTTGTAGGAATCGGCTAAAGCTTCCCAAACATGATGGAATCATGCCAACTAAGTTGTTGGAAGATAAATCAAGGTACATAAGGGATTCCAGATTGCATATGGAGGGGGATATTTCTCCTATCAATAGGTTGTTGGAAATATCCAAAATATGAAGACTTGTTTTATTCCATATCCAACTCGGAATCGTCTTTATGCTGTTGTCTGATACGAAAAGAACAGTCAACTCTTGCGAGTTTCGTATAAAATTGGGAATCTGAACTAAGTTGCATGAACTTAAATCCAACCATTGAATTTGAGAAGGAAATGTTACGTTGGAAGTGTTCTTTCCTTCAAGAAAATACAATTTGTTGCCTCCACCTAAACCAAGTGTAGTAAGCTTTTTGAGCTTTGAAAGCAAGTCAAGCTCGATCTGTCCTTCCAACATATTACATGCTAGATTAAGAACTGTAAGACTCTCTAACGTGAAGAGGAAATATGGAATTTCACCTTCAAGATTATTTTCAGAAAGATCCAAGTAATATGGAGAGGTTAGATTCATCATCCAAGTTGGAACTTCCCCAATCAAATTGCATGAACTCAATCCTAACCATTGAATTGGAGGAAGTGTTGTCACATTGACATCCCTATTTTGTGAGAACAAGCACAATTTGTTGAAAGACAAGTCAAGACAACTAAGCATCTTTAGATTTAAAAACATGTCAAGTGCTAGGCGGCCTTTGAAAAAATTAGAAGCTAAATTTAAAGTTACAAGATTCTCAAGTCCAAAAAGAGAGCGAGGGATTTCACCATCAAAGCTATTATCTTGAAGAATCAAGTGAGCTAAATTGGTCAGGTTTCCAATGGATGCAGGTAATGTACCTTGCAGATTTTGGTTTTGCGCAAAATTCAAAGTTATTAAGTTTGCAAGAGAGAATATTCCGATAGGAAACTCACCATATAGTTCACATTGGCAAAAAGAGAGCTTTTTCAGAGATGTAAGGTTCGTGAGCATGTGAGGTAATGATGATGAAATGGTGACAAAACTAAGGCGAAGTTGTTCTAGTCTTGTTGAGTTTTGAATTAAGCTTCGCAGAGTGGATTCCTTGAGTTGTAAACGCTTGATTGATGGAAAATCAAACTGTGGACCAATATAGCTGCGAAGATCAAGGGACAACAAGTTGGACAAATGGGAAATTTGAGTTGGGACTTCACCTGACAATGTGGTTTCACCCACTTGAGAAAGATTCAAATGCCTCAGTTGTGACAAGGCGCCTATCCTTGCTGGAATTTGCGAGTGATTGAAGTCATTGTCTGAAAGATCAAGGCTTTGAAGATGCACAAGTGAGAAAAGGGTGCTATTGGGATCCATGGAACCATAGAGCTGGCTGCTACTAAGATCAATGGAAATGACATGACCCATGAGCTCATCGCATTGAATGCCATACCAGGAGCAGCAATCTGTGGAAGGACTCCAAGAAAGAGTTTTAGGATAACTGGAAGGATTGTAAGAAGCAGACTTACTTAGGAAGAAGCTTTGTTTAAAGCTGAGCAAGGCATTGCTTTCATGTTGATGGCACTCATGATGACGAGTAGTAGTTGAATGATTCAAAGTAAAACAGTTTGTGAAGAGGGAAGATGAGAAGAGAAGAAGAAACTATGGAGAAAGTAAGAGAACATAAGAACCCCATTATTGTGATCGTATAGCAGTAGGTTTCAATGGATGGAATGTTTGGGACACTCTAATGGGTTTTTATAGTGAAGCAGTGATGGTAATGCTATCTAAGAGACATGCAACAAGTAACGTTACCTGCATTTGTATTATTCCAAGTGCGATATTGCCTCTCGTCTCGCGGAAGAAAAGAAAGATAGTGATCCTTATTATGGATGGTTCTGCGGACTTTTGAAACCACAAACTGGTTTGGAATAATATGCATAATATCGCCAGTCATGTCGTTTTAGATATCCTAAGATTTTTTTATGCTTACTTTGAGTAACATGGTTCTTCAAGCACTCTCATTTTGTATTGTGTAAAAGTCGACAACACTGGTCAAGCAAAATAAGTATTTGCAACTTCAACCGAGCAATACTGATTTCTGTGTACTTTGTTATATGCAGAGTAGACTCTCTGCTTCATAGTGAAGTTCCTTGATAGTATATTTTTGTCACTACTATTTGACTTTGTTAACAACTTTCATTGACGTCCTTCATGCTTAATTTTCTCGTTATCTTCTATCTTTCATTTCCACCACAAACTTCCTTGTTTGAGGTGTTCTAAGTAAGGCACTTGCATAAGCGACATGTATGTATTATTCCTAATTCTAATAGTGATGATAAATCATACTCATGAGAGTGTGATATTGAATTGCCGTTCATTTAGGGGAAGACAAGAAAGCTATTGATTGTGGCGGCTTCTGCAGACCCTTTCAAAGTTCAAAGCACATGCAGGAAGGCTGAGATATTCATGCCATTTTTCCACACTTAGCTTCTAAAATGGTGCTATTGAATGTAACTGCTGCATCTACACATCTCTGTGCTTGGTTATCCTCCACAAACTTAACAGTCTCAAGGTTTTGACATCTTTGTCTCTAATATTTGAGTTTGCTAACTTGCATTCTAGAGTTATACTTAATCTTCTCTCTTTAATTTGTTTCATATCATTGACTCCATCAAGTAAACTTACTTTGGCTTATATAGGAAGAGAGTTCAGATTTTTTTGGTGCTTTAATTTCAATATTATCAGAAAAAAGTAACTTTTTTAAATAATAGAAAAAATAGGTCTTTAATAAATATTTGAAGTAGACTTATACAGATATACATTATTTTGAAAAAAAAAATACCAAATAAATACTTTAAGAATTGAAATAATAAATTTGTAGGTCCAAGAAAAATTACAATGCTAAACACGATTTATCAATTCCATACTATTAAAAGTTTTCAATCAAGCAGATAAAGTCTACTGTTACAACTTTTTGGAGATTTGATACAAGTCCATTACAAAATAAGTTTAATTTTTATGTAATAGTTTAATTACATTCGTTAGTTTAAATGATCATTCACGCAATCAATATAAAAATGAGTTATTTTTTGCTGTCGTTAAGTATTTGAATATATGTCTAAAAAATCACTTGATACTTTTTATTCCTTTAGGACTTCTAAGTATCGCAAAATTTTTCAGAACTAATTGTTCTATTACCTTTTTTTTTATCAAATACACGTGATTGGAAAAGTTAATGCTAAAATTAGTCATATTATGATATATACTATTGAAAAAAAAAGAATTGTGTACGTTTATGGTTGAATGTTAGAGGATGAGCAACATTTATTATATTTTATTATAAGTTAATTATTAATGTTTAAAAGTGTGGACTAAAAATATATTATTGAAATACTTAGTGTACATAGACAATTAATTAGGGGAGTTAGCAAGTGACTAGAAGGAAATTAAATTAAAATTCGTTTATGAAATTTCAATAATTAGAACTCAAGCACCAAAACTTATGTTGTTCAGTTTGATCTGCTAATTTAACAGACATACATAGATGGATGGGTTGGTTTGAGGTTTATTTATATATTTTTCTTTTTTTTTAATTTCTTTATTTGTACGGTTCTTTTTGCTAACTGATGTGTTTTGAGTTTCATTCTCTTACTTTTTGGAACATGCATTGCAATTGGACATTGGTGCTAGAGTTTTATGTATTGTATATTAGTCTTTAAAAGGTTTAATAGTCAAATTCGTTTCTAAAAGATCATTTATTTTTTAAATTAATCTTTAAATGATTTTTTTATTTATATTAGTTCTTGAAAAATAAAACGTAAATCAAATTGATTTTTCTATCGGTTAGATAATGACGTATCACGTTAAGTGTCATATGACATAATAATGTGGTAGGTTAATACCACGTGTCACAAAACGATTGGTTGACGTGTCATGTCATGGCCCGAACCAAGTTATGACTGGCGCTCAAGGGACAAGTCCCTCAGCAAGCCAAACGACCAAATTTTCAGAAAAACTGACAGAATCTTCTCTGTTTCTAAGACCTTACCAACATAAATATTATCTCCATGTATCAATAATAAACATCCATTTTAAAGACAACAATATATTCCGATCATATCCACAACCAAATATATCCAAAATACGCATCATATATATATATCAAGTTGATAACTAGAGTATATAGTTAAATCCATAAGTCTTACATAACCAAATTATAATTACTATCTAAATAGTTCAAGATTCAAAATAACATAACCCACACAAGAATCCTGCCTGTGACATATGGAAGCATTGACATAATCTAAATTTTGAGCAAATGTTCAATTACATAATTACTTAGCCCTTGGAAAGAATAAGGGCTTACCAAAATGACTAAGATCTACTGAGGGGCAGGTGGAATGGAACCTGGAATAACTTTTGTATCTGAAAAACATGGGAATATAATAGGGTGAGTTTTGCAACTCAGTGAGCAAACATTACATTTATAACCCACACGAGACAATACAGAGTTTACCTTAAAATTATATTTCTTTTCAGAGATGAGAAATTCATATAAATTAATTATGCAAAGAAATAGATAAGTAGTTAAGCGGATGAACTGAAATGGGAGTTCTCATTCCAGAAGTCAAATCAAATTAAATATTACACACCTAGGGCCGCTACACCTCTAAGGGTAGCCATTTCCTCTAGTGTGCCTGAATGATGTCCAATAACTCTACAACTCTAGAAATATGACAATAATGATATTTGCGAGCTACTAATGTTATCAATTAACATAATCTTACTCACTTTGATAAAAGCCCCAAATTTCCTAATCCTAATAACCCTAATTCGAATTTTGCTATATCCACATGTATAGAGATGACAAAAATTGGAAATATAGCTAATTATTGAGTCAAAGAGTTACCTTGAAGTCTCAATAATAAATGAAACTCAAAAGTTGAATGCTTCCTTTACTCGTTAAGATGAACTTTTTGATTTGAGATTGTGAAAACTAAAATTTCTCTTTGGTTATAAATGATGTATTAAAATAAAGATAAAATAGAAGGATAAAATGAAATTTAGTGTATTATGGTTGAAATAAAAAATTTTGAAATGAAGAAGATAGGATAGAAGATGAAAGGAAGAAGAAGGTTTGTTGTTTCTTATATGAAAGAATGAAAAAAGAAACAAGAGATAGAGAGGAATAGGGAGCTCGAAAGAGCTCAGGAAGAGAAAAAATGAGATTAAGTGGGGGCATGTGCCCCCCACGTGCTACTCTCTTTTTTTCTTTTTTGGTTACTACATGTCACATAGCATGGTGCGTATTATTGGATATG
>NC_029788.2:126867056-126880668 GCF_000816755.2 Arachis ipaensis
AATATAGTAATTATTTTAAAATTTAAATCTTTTAGATTTTTAAAAATTATAATTTTTGTTATTGTATAATTTATGCTCAATAATTGAAAAATTGATTTGTGAGATCACTTGTTGAATTTTAATATTTTAAAATAATTTTTTTAAAATAGCTACTTGTTGAAGTTAAAAAATTAACTAACTTAATTGATGATGACAAACATTATTTTATTGGGTTAAATATCCAATTAGATTTGATTATATTTCATTAAGTGTTGCAGGCCAAATCAAAAGGAACAGCAGCCCAAATGCAAGTAAACCAAAATACTGCTGGTGGGTTGCCTAATAAATAAAACCCAAATGAAAATAACAAAGAAGCCACATGGGCTAAGAGGTAAGTGAAGATAATCCAAGCCCAAGGCACATCACTCAAGTTGAAGCCTCCCAAAGCCACCCAAAGCACTTCACATGTTTGCTTCAAGAAGAATCAAAAAGAAAGAGAAAGAGAGAGCTTCGTTCTCCTTGTTCTTTCATCAGAAAAGAAAGAGAGAAAAAAGTAAATCACAAAAAGCTAATGTCTAATCACCCTAATCAAAGCAAGCTAAGCTAAGTCAGAGATGACCATGCCATGGTTTACATCCTAGAAGGAAAAAGGGGTTAGTTATAAAGAAGAAAGAAGAAGAAATCAGAAGCTAGGACAAAATCATATCTTAGGCAAATCAGAAAGATCTTTCCTTTATTGGTACCCCAAAGTAACTTGCTGAAGCTTCCTTTCCCTTCATACCCATTTTTGGTAAAATAAAAAAAATGAATGTTATGGAGTTCTGCTGTGGATCAACAGTCAAGAAAGGAACTTGGAGTCAAAGCAAAAATAAATGGTTCAGATATTTAAAGATATTGAAAAAAGGATGAAAGAGAAGATGGAAAGTATGAATGCATGAAATCTGAAATCTCTACTACAGTCCCATCTCTCTTCTGTGTAGATGTTGCTCTGTTTTTTGTGAGAAGAAGAAGTCAACTGTGTGAAACAAGCCTATAGTGTGAAAAATTGAAATCATACAAATAGGAAAATCACTTCAGTTTGAAGGCAAGGAGAGAGAACCAGAGTTTCGTGAGTTATGTTTTGAGAAGAGTTCCCTGAAGAAGTTCCTCTACTTGGACAGTGCTTTCTTTCAAAGAAGCATTTCGCAAAAAATGAAGAACTGAATCAGACACATGCAAATCTGGTTTATCACATAGCAAAGAGGCTGTTGAAGAGTCAATCTCTTTCATATTTTATTGTAATTTATTTTTCAATATTTATCTTTCTGTAATTTTTTGAGTGAAAAGGCATAATGAGAGATCTCAAGTAAAAGCCAATGAGTGAAAAAGGCTAAATGATACACTTGAGAGAAAAGCCTAGAGTTATTTCAGATTTCTTTAGGTAAGTCTGTGTCTTGTATCTTGTACCTGTGAGGTATCCCTTTCTTAGTTGGGTTAGCACTAAGAGTGAAGAGTTAGGTATTAGCATAGCCAATGTCAAGTTAGGTTAGAACTTGAGTGTGAAAGGATTGGGTCAATCATGTGGAATTGGTGTATGTAATACTTTTAACTCTAGTAGAAATTCCTCCATTGTTGTGGAGGAGACTGGATGTAGGTTGCATAGCACAAGGCAACCGAATCAGGATACATGTTGGTGTTAGCTTCTCTCTTTTCTGCAATGTTCTATTTTCTGATATCCATGAGACAAAAATAAATCGTCTCATAAATTTTCCGCTGTTGAGTTCAAACAGAATCAGAATTCATAGTTTGCATTAAAGGGTCATTTCGGTAACTTAAAAGAAAGGTATAGATTCAACCCCTCATTCTCTAAGTCTACCACAACCTTCACTACTATATTTTTTTAGTGAGAATGACATATCAAATGACACGTGGCATGCCAAATGTCACTGATCTAATACGTCAACTAATCATCTTATGACATGTAGCATTAACCTACTACGTCATTATGCCAGATAGTACTTAACGTGACACGTCATCATCTAACTAATGGAAGGACTCCTCCTCTTATGCAGAAGAATAACCTTTCTTTAGTTATCCTTCACAAGCATCACTCTCTCCTTTCTCTGCTTTCTATTTCATATATATGTAGTGTAGTTCTTTCACTATATTTTTGTCACTACTTCTTGGTGCAATTTTTTGTTCTTATAAAAGTAACTTTTTCAAGTATACATAAGAGGAAAAGTAACTGCTACCAGAACCGAAAGCATAAATACTATTGCTAACAAGGAAAATAATATTTGTATATCTTATTATTTAATGGTATAGATATTAAGTGAAGTCTAAGGTGACTTATTATGGTAGCTGCAGTTGTTATAAACTTTATAAATAAAACCTGTTGCTAAAGTTAATAACTTAATATCACACTTCTTTATATTTTTTGTGACAACTTTTACCTTTAATTTTAAAATTAATTTTTTTAATATTAAAAAAGTATTACTTTAATTTTAGCAATAAAAATAACATTAATACTTGTTCAAGATCACAAGAATTGAGAAGTTTTTGAGTCACATATCAACGTTCCAATAAAAAAAACATACAACTCAAGAGATGCTTTTATTATGAATACCATTTTTCTAGCTTGCAATGACCTATAAAGCGAAAAAAGATCATTGATAATAATTACTGAAAACTAAACTCTCTTAGCGATCATTTTTACCATTTTGTTGAACGATCATTTATTTATGAATCAATCAATATGATGCACCATTCTGAAAACAAGGCTAAGGTTTTTCTTAATCTATTCTTAATATATAAAAGTAGATACATAAGCATGCACCACATTACTTTTGAGACATTTTTTTTCTACTAATGCTATGTCAGCAATATTACTTACTTGACACAACTTTAGAATCAACCACTCAATTCTTGCCAAATCAACTATTATTTCCAAATCAGTAAAAAAATAAAATATACAAATAAAAAATTAAAAAATAGAATCCAATAAATTTGTAACCTCCAAATATATTGAATTCATATAAGAGAAATCTGTTAGCTCAGGTAGCTCTGAGAACTCTGTGCCTTGCACTCTCAAATTTTCTCCTTGCTTCAAATAGTGGCTGTCCACCCTTATTATAGAAGAGGGGAGCCTCCACTTATTGAAGCCAAAACCGAACCAACTTCATCCTCCTTCAACAAACCGGTTCGGCCACATAGAGAGAGAAGAGATAACCATGCATTAACCAACATGCAGTTACCTTTAGTCCTTTCTTGATCATCACCCTTCATCAATCCGAGCTCTCCATCCTTGGCTTGCTCTCCAAGATGGAATTCTGGCCCTTGATGCTTCATGATGATGATGACTTCATCTGCTTCAATCTCTGCCTTCAACCATCACTTCGCCACTCTAGCTACTCCGTGTGGTGGTTGAGCAGAATCAAAGACAAGCCATGCTTCAAGAATCTCCCCTGCTGGCCGAATCTTCAACGTCCATTTTTGAGCATGAAAGGCTCAAGATAACCTCACCAAATCTAACCACATTTGGTAAGTATCTTAGCCACAGCTCATTTTTATTTTAGTATATTTTCTTGCCATCATTAGCTTGATGGTCTTGATGCATGCAGCTTCTTCCTTCTCTTGGTTGAAGAAAATTTCTTCCATTGTTTCCTGGACAAGGACCGAAGAAAGAAGAAGAAAGAGATGAGAGAGAATAAAAAGAATCTGAAGAAAAGCAATATAAAGTGGTTAAACAAATTAATTGAGAATAGCTTGCTTTTACTTCCCTTGCTTAGAGTGTCGTGTTTGTCATAATAGCCATCAATCAATTCAGCTGATTTTTCTCTCTCATGTTCCCCATGCATTAATTAACAATGTAATAGATTTTGAAATCCATCACATGGTTAAAGGCTTGGTTCCGTTGGAAGCACTTTGCTTTCATTTTTCCTTGGTTTCGCACCAAGTTTGGAACCATACATCACAAATAAAATTTGGGCTTGTAACATTGAAATTAAAACTGGCCCATTTGGTTAACATTTGCTTTCCTGATGAAATTGATTTCGGATCAAGTATAGAAAGCATTCATCAAAATTAAATATGGGCTTGGCTATAATAACATTGAGCTTGGCCCATAAAAATTCAGCCACTAAATATAACACATGTAGCAGGGCTGATTTTTAATTTGGGCTAGCAACAATTTTATTTTCCGGCCCAAGGTGAAATCTGCACAACAAAATTATTAATTAAGCAAATATGAATTAAGATCAAATTAATAATTTTGTAATTAAATACTTTAATAATGTTTGTTCATCATCAAAATTAATTAAGAGTTTTCCAAACTCATCAATCTCCCCCTTGATGACAAACATTATTAAAATTGAAATGGAAAAAAATTTAGAGATAGAGTAAAGAATACTCCCTTTGATTTTGGATTTCTCCCCCTTTCTAAATGTCATATGGCTCCCCCTTAATATATTCCATTTTTACCAAGGGAAGCACTAACCTGTAACATTTGAATCAAGCTTCAAGTAATAATGTTATTTAGCATATTTTATGATGCTAAATGCTTGATTTATGAGCATTTTTTATTGATAATCAAAAACTTATTTGATATCATAAACTGATTTACTGCTCAAACTTTTTTCATACAAACAAACATTTATCCAAATATTTTCCAAACGTTTCCTGTTAGTATATCAGAGCAAAGCAAAATGATGGAAAAATATTTGAAGCACACATGATCAAAACAAGGTAGTTTTAATACATTCCACAGTTTAAAGGAACTGCCAAAAATAAGTTCTCAATATAACAAGTTTATCAATGATGAATCAACAACCGGGCATCTCAATAAATCTAACATAATTATAAACCAAATGCCAAATGACAATTAACTAATCATGATAGACTAAGAACAGTTTAAACATCAATCATAGTGAATGCAATAGCAACATGCATTCTTTGAACAAGGGTGATCATGAATTTTCAAATTTGAAAATTTCAACCCCTGTTCCCCTATTTTTCAGCCTCTGTTTCGTTCTGTTTTGTTCCAATTTCAATTTTGGAACCTTAATTTCCTCCCCCTTTTGTCATCACGGGGGCACCTGCACAAAGCATTGTTATAGAAAACAGAATACGCAATATAACAGTCCAAAACATAACCAAATGGTGTCATCAAAGTATCACCTAGGTAGCTATTGTTAGTTGCAACCTTAACAAAAAACAAAAGAACTAATTGAGCCAAAGTGTGCCAATATCAAATAGTAACTAGAAAGTTAATCATCAGAAAGATTGAAGTCAGGTTCCTCTGCTCCGTCATCACTGCCAGCTTCTTCTTCAAGGCTTTCCAACATTAGACTTGCCCTCTCTTGGAATTTCTTCCATGCCGACTCATTTTCAGAAGCAAGTTTACGAGCAGATTTGTGAAATTGAATCATGAGATTGGACATATGGTTGAATTCTGTGAGAATATCTCTGCGGGAACCAGTTGTCTTTGAGGATTCTGGGTGGCCTTCAAAGTCGTCATCAGAAGCCATTGATTTCTTTCCTCTTTTTGCAGCCACGCCTCCTCTGATCATGGAGACCTTGTTCTCTACATCCTCATTGGTTAAATCTACCTTGAAGTACTCAAAAATGCATGTAAGAAACATTGCATAAGGTAGATTGGCCTTTTTTGTACTTTTCACAGACTCCCATATGTGACAAATCATAATATAGCTAAATAAAATGGAAGATGATGTAACAAGAGCAAATATTATAAGACAATCAGATACGGTTACCCTGTTGTGAGAACCACTTTGAGGAGTGAGAATGTGTGTTATGATGCGGTGAAGCAGAGAATTAGTTAGACACAAAGCCTTATGAGTCGGAACAGTTCCATCTAGGCCAGACAAATTTTCACAGATTTGATGAAGCACCTGCTTGTATGTAACTCCTACATGTGAGTCCCATTTATCACTCATGTAAGCCTTTGGCCCTTCATCAATGTATCCGAGGGCAGAAGAGATGGTTTCAGAATTCAGGGTGATATGAACCCGTTTTACATAAGAATGAAAGCTACCATCAATAAACCTCAGATTTGCATAGAACTGCCTGACCAACCCTGGGTACACCATTTTATGAATATGAAGCAGGGGTGATCATTTGAGACCATCAAACATAGGTTGTAGGTCGATTCCTTTGGAAGCCAGAGACTTAAGATTCACAAGGTAAGAAGGGCACAGATGCCTTTTCTCCAGGACATCATTGTGAAATTCGAAGGAAGCACACGTAGAGAACCTTGAAGGATTAAAATATGAGTGTGGTTTGTGAAACTTGTTCTTGAACTCCATAGACCCAAGGTTCATAGGTTCTCTGGTCTCATGGAGCGCAAAACCCTTCGTCTTCTTTGAACTCTTCCCGGATGCATGTGGGGTTGTTCTTTTCGGCGATGATGAAGGAGGTGAAGTATGAGACTCCTCTACTTCTTCTTCTATGCTAGGCTCCTTCGCTTTCTCGCTTTTCCTTCTTCCAGATGATTTTTGAGCAATAACTTTGCGCCTCATAGTCTCGGTTCTCTTGGAGGGTGGTGAAAGAGAAGAGGAAGAGGTGGAATGAATGTGAATGTGTGTATGTGTTTGGGGTGTAGAAGGTTTTTGAGATTGGCGAATTTTCTCACTCTTCCTTGGTGCTGTTTTCTTTTTCATAATGATGAAGATCAATGAAGATGGAATTTGGAGAGGAAGAGGTGGCCGAATAGTGAGGTGAGTGATGGGAGGTTAGAGAAGCATTAAATGCTTAATTGGAAAGAGAATGAGAGAAGTTATTACCCATTAAGAGAGCGGTTATTATCCAAAGGGGGGTTTCAAAAAACTGAAAAGAGGTTTCCCTAAATCAAGGGATTAGTTGGAGAGAAAGATTTGATTTGACAACATACTTCTTCCACCAAGATTTGATGAGACAACCAAGAGGTTTTGTTGATTTAATTTTTCAAAAGAAAGGAAACTAACAAAACTGTCATGGTGGGGTCAAGGAATTTTGGTGGGGCCCATAAAATTTGAATTCTGCGTTGCCTCCCCCTTGACCACAGCTCTTCCTTCATGCCATTAATTGTTTCTCGTCCAAACCTACGAGCAAAAACTGAACAGAATTACATATTCACAAATTTTCAATAAAGCTTAAATCAAACATTCCCAAAATTTTTCTCAAGGTACAGAATCTGTCTTCACAGAGGGGTTTTGTAAAAATATCAGCAATTTGGTCTTCAGATTTCACAAATTGAATATCAATAGTACCCTTTTGCACATGTTCCCTTATGAAATGATATTTTATCTCAATGTGCTTGGTTCTTGAGTGCAGAACAGGATTTTTTTGAAATGTTTATAGCACTCATATTGTCACAAAATAAAGGAATACTATTGATTTTTAATTTGTAATCTTCCAATTGAGTTTTTAACCAAATTAATTGTGAGCAACAAGTAGATGCGGAAACATATTCAGCTTCAGCTGTGTATAGAGCCACTGTGGCTTGTTTCTTGCTTGACCACATATTGAGTGAGCTTCTAAGGAAGCAACACATGCCGGAGGTGCTTCTTCTATCCACTCTATCTCCCGCATAATCTGCATCACAAACCCCTACTGCACAAAATTCATCAGATTTAGGATACCACAAGCCATAATCACAAGTTCCCTTATTTGGAGGGGTTCCTTTCCATAGCTCATAAGGTGTTTTCTTTAACCCTTTTCTAATGATTGTTCTATTCAAAATGTAACATGCTGTGTTCACAGCTTCAGCCCATAAAAATTTAGGAATTTCATTCTCACATAACATAGCCCTAGTCATTTCTTGAAGGCTTCTATTCCTTCTTTCAACCACCCCGTTTTGTTGGGGGGTTCTAGGACATGAAAAGTTATGAGATGAAAGACTACCTGATCTATGTGGTCTGCCATGAGACATGTTTGTGACTTGGTCTCGGTTTCTTCATCATCATCGGAGTCATTCTCTAAGTCTTCCCATGAGGCCATCAGTCCCTTTTTCTTTCCTTTTTTCGGCTTTTCCTCCTTCTTCAACTTGGGACAGTCAGATTTGAAATGCCCCGTTTCCTTGCAATTGTAACAGGTTACTTTGTTAAGGTCTTTCTTCATCTTCCTTGAGCTGCTGCCTTTGCCTTTGAGCTTCACCATTTTCCTGAATTTTTTTGCAAACAAAACAAACTCATTTTCAGAAGAGTTATCACTGGATTCATCATCCAGAGGGTTAGTCATAGAAGAAAAGGCAATTCCTTTCTTTTTTGAGTCCTTTTTCAAATATGTGTTTTCAAAAGCTAGAAGATTTCCTCTCAAATCATCAAGTGTCATGGAATCTAAGCTACTGCTCTCAGAAATAATTAAAGATTTTGTTTCCCACTCTTTTGTGAGACATCTCAACACTCTTCTCACTAGCACAGATTCAGAATGTGTAATTCCCAAAGCATCTAAGACAACAATGATGGCGTTGAACCGTTCGAACAGTTCATCAATGGACTCTCCTCCCTTCATTGCAAACATTTCATACTCTCTGTTTAACATATCTGTCCGAGTCTTCTTCACAATGGTGGTTCCTTCATGAGTGATTTGCAATTTGTCCCAGATTTCCTTTGCTGTTGTGCATCGTGATACCCGTCGGTACTCCTCGAAGCTGATAGCACAGTTGAGCAGATTCACTGCCTTGGCATTTAACTCCACCTTCTTCCTATCTTCCTCGGTCCATGTTGCTTCTGGTTTGAGAGAGACTACTCCTTCAGCACTTGTGGTAGTTGGATATTGAGGCCCTTGTAGGATAATCTTCCAAAGTCTGTAGTCCACTGCTTGTACAAATATCTTCATCCTCTCCTTCCAATAGGTATAATTTTTCCCATTGAAAAGAGGAGGTCTGTTGCTTGATTGACCTTCAGTCAGATTGTAGGACACCACATTTGCGCCACTGTTTTCTGCCATAAGGATCTTTACTCCAAGCTGCAAAGCTTGATCTCTTTGAGACCAAGCTCTGATACCAATTGATGGTTTCAGTGGCTAAGAGAAGGGGGGTTGAATCTTAGCCCCCTTTTTTCTTGATTAGACTTGCTGAACTCAGAGGAGACTTTTCTGTTTTAGCTCGTCTCTGGACACGAGACTTTTTGTTTTTGCTCGTCACTTGCCACGAGACTTTTTGTTTTGTCTCGTCACTCGGCACGAGACAATTTAGTTTTTGCTCCTATGCAGTAGAAATCAGAAATGGAGTAGGAGAGAAGAAAGATTACACCCAGATATATCCTGGTTCAGCTGCTAAGTGCAGTGCAGCCTACATCCAGTCTCCATCACAACAATGATGGAATTTCACTATAATCAACCTGATTACAAACTGTAAAGTGCTAACCCAACTTACAAGGGGATTCCTACAGAATCATGAAACACAACATAGATGAACAAAGGAACTCTAAGACATCTATGGCTTTTTCTTTTAATTTTGCACTCTCTGCCTTTTTCCGCTCGATGGCTTTTTCATTACAAACCTCACTGTTTGCCTTTTTTCCATGAGACTCAAGACATGACAAAATTAAACAGAAAAATTACAAAACAGAATACATTGAAGGAGAAGAGAAATCTGTTAGCTCAGGTAGCTCTGAGAACTCTGTGCCTTGCACTCTCAAATTTTCTCCTTGCTTCAAACAGTGGCTGTCCACCCTTATTATAGAAGAGGGGAGCCTCCACTTATTGAAGCCAAAATCGAACCAACTTCTTCCTCCTTCAACAAACCGGTTCGGCCACATAGAGAGAGAAGAGATAACGATGCATTAACTAACATGCAGTTACCTCTAGTCCTTTCTTGATCATCACCCTTCATCAATCCGAGCTCTCCATCCTTGGCTTGCCCTCCAAGATGGAATTCTGGCCCTTGATGCTTCATGATGATGATGACTTCATCTACTTCAATCTCTGCCTTCAACCATCACTTCACCACTCTAGCTACTCCCTGTGGTGGTTGAGCAGAATCAAAGACAAGCCATGCTTCAAGAATCTCCCCTGCTGGCCGAATCTTCAACGTCCATTTTTGAGCATGAAAGGCTCAAGATAACCTCACCAAATCTAACCACATTTGGTAAGTATCTTAGCCATAGCTCATTTTTATTTTAGTATGTTTTCTTGCCATCATTAGCTTGATGGTCTTGATGCATGCAGCTTCTTCCTTCTCTTGGTTGAAGAACATTTCTTCCATTGTTTCCTGGACAAGGACCGAAGAAAGAAAAAGAAAGAGATGAGAGAGAATAAAAAGAATCTGAAGAAAAGCAATATAAAGTGGTTAAACAAATTAATTGAGAATAGCTTGCTTTTACTTCCCTTGCTTAGAGTGGCGTGTTTGTCATAATAGCCATCAATCAATTCAGCTGATTTTTCTCTCTCATGTTCCCCATGCATTAATTAACAATGTAATAGATTTTGAAATCCATCACATGGTTAAAGGCTTGGTTCCGTTGGAAGCACTTTGCTTTCATTTTTCCTTGGTTTCGCACCAAGTTTGGAACCATACATCACAAATAAAATTTGGGCTTGTAACATTGAAATTAAAACTGGCCCATTTGGTTAACATTTGCTTTCCTGATGAAATTGATTTCGGATCAAGTATAGAAAGCATTCATCAAAATTAAATATGGGCTTGGCTATAATAACATTGAGCTTGGCCCATAAAAATTCAGCCACTAAATATAACACATGTAGCAGGGCTGATTTTTAATTTGGGCTAGCAACAATTTTATTTTCCGGCCCAAGGTGAAATCTGCACAACAAAATTATTAATTAAGCAAATATGAATTAAGATCAAATTAATAATTTTGTAATTAAATACTTTAATAATGTTTGTTCATCATCAAAATTAATTAAGAGTTTTCCAAACTCATCAATCTCCCCCTTGATGACAAACATTATTAAAATTGAAATGGAAAAAAATTTAGAGATAGAGTAAAGAATACTCCCTTTGATTTTGGATTTCTCCCCCTTTCTAAATGTCATAAGGCTCCCCCTTAATATATACCATTTTTACCAAGGGAAGCACTAACCTGTAACATTTGAATCAAGCTTCAAGTAATAATGTTTTTTAGCATATTTTATGATGCTAAATGCTTGATTTATGAGCAGTTTTTATTGATAATCAAAAACTTATTTGATATCATAAACTGATTTACTGCTCAAACTTTTTCATACAAACAAACATTTATCCAAATATTTTCCAAACGTTTCCTGTTAGTATATCAGAGCAAAGCAAAATGATGGAAAAATATTTGAAGCACACATGATCAAAACAAGGTAGTTTTAATACATTCCACAGTTTAAAGGAACTGCCAAAAATAAGTTCTCAATATAACAAGTTTATCAATGATGAATCAACAGCCGGGCATCTCAATAAATCTAACATAATTATAAACCAAATGCCAAATGACAATTAACTAATCATGATAGACTAAGAACAGTTTAAACATCAATCATAGTGAATGCAATAGCAACATGCATTCTTTGAACAAGGGTGATCATGAATTTTCAAATTTGAAAATTTCAACCCCTGTTCCCCTATTTTTCAGCCTCTGTTTCGTTCTGTTTCGTTCCAATTTCAATTTTGGAACCTTAATTTCCTCCCCCTTCTGTCATCACGGGGGCACCTGCACAAAGCATTGTTATAGAAAACAGAATATGCAATATAACAGTCCAAAACATAACCAAATGGTGTCATCAAAGTATCACCTAGGTAGCTATTGTTAGTTGCAACCTTAACAAAAAACAAAAGAACTAATTGAGCCAAAGTGTGCCAATATCAAATAGTAACCGGAAAGTTAATCATCAGAAAGATTGAAGTCAGGTTCCTCTGCTCCGTCATCACTGCCAGCTTCTTCTTCAAGGCTTTCCAACATTAGACTTACCCTCTCTTGGAATTTCTTCCATGCCGACTCATTTTCAGAAGCAAGTTTACGAGCAGATTTGTGAAATTGAATCATGAGGTCGGACATATGGTTGAATTCTGTGAGAATATCTCTGCGGGAACCAGTTGTCTTTGAGGATTCTGGGTGGCCTTCAAAGTCCTCATCAGAAGCCATTGATTTCTTTCCTCTTTTTGCAGCCACGCCTCCTCTGATCATGGAGACCTTGTTCTCTACATCCTCATTGGTTAAATCTACCTTGAAGTACTCAAAAATGCATGTAAGAAACATTGCATAAGGTAGATTGGCCTTTTTTGTACTTTTCACAGACTCCCATATGTGACGAATCATAATATAGCTAAATGAAATGGAAGATGATGTAACAAGAGCAAATATTATAAGACAATCAGATATGGTTACCCTGTTGTGAGAACCACTTTGAGGAGTGAGAATGTGTGTTATGATGCGGTGAAGCAGAGAATTAGTTAGACCCAAAGCCTTATGAGTCGGAACAGTTCCATCTAGGCTAGACAAATTTTCACAGATTTGATGAAGCACCTGCTTGTATGTAACTCCTACATGTGAGTCCCATTTATCACTCATGTAAGCCTTTGGCCCTTCATCAATGTATCCGAGGGCAGAAGAGATGGTTTCAGAATTCAGGATGATATGAACCCGTTTTACATAAGAATGAAGGCTACCATCAATAAACCTCAGATTTGCATAGAACTGCCTGACCAACCCTGGGTACACCATTTTATGAATATGAAGCAGGGGTGATCATTTGAGACCATCAAACATAGGTTGTAGGTCGATTCCTTTGGAAGCCAGAGACTTAAGATTCACAAGGTAAGAAGGGCACAGATGCCTTTTCTCCAGGACATCATTGTGAAATTCGAAGGAAGCACACGTAGAGAATCTTGAAGGATCAAAATGTGAGTGTGGTTTGTGAAACTTGTTCTTGAACTCCATAGACCCAAGGTTCATAGGTTCTCTGGTCTCATGGAGCGCAAAACCCTTCGTCTTCTTTGAACTCTTCCCGGATGCATGTGGGGTTGTTCTTTTCGGCGATGATGAAGGAGGTGAAGTATGAGACTCCTCTACTTCTTCTTCTATGCTAGGCTCCTTCGCCTTCTCGCTTTTCCTTCTTCCAGATGATTTTTGAGCAATAACTTTGCGCCTCATAGTCTCGGTTCTCTTGGAGGGTGGTGAAAGAGAAGAGGAAGAGGTGGAATGAATGTGAATGTGTGTATGTGTTTGGGGTGTAGAAGGTTTTTGAGATTGGCGAATTCTCTCACTCTTCCTTGGTGCTGTTTTCTTTTTCATAATGATGAAGATCAATGAAGATGGAATTTGGAGAGGAAGAGGTGGCCGAATAGTGAGGTGAGTGATGGGAGGTTAGAGAAGCATTAAATGCTTAATTGGAAAGAGAATGAGAGAAGTTATTACCCATTAAGAGAGCGGTTATTATCCAAAGGAGGGTTTCAAAAAACTGAAAAGAGGTTTCCCTAAATCAAGGGATTAGTTGGAGAGAAAGATTTGATTTGACAACATACTTCTTCCACCAAGATTTGATGAGACAACCAAGAGGTTTTGTTGATTTAATTTTTCAAAAGAAAGGAAACTAACAAAACTGTCATGGTGGGGTCAAGGAATTTTGGTGGGGCCCATAAAATTTGAATTCTGCGTTGCCTCCCCCTTGACCACAGCTCTTCCTTCATGCCATTAATTGTTTCTCGTCCAAACCTACGAGCAAAAACTGA
>NC_029788.2:126880691-126881439 GCF_000816755.2 Arachis ipaensis
TGGGATTCTTTTGGGTGAGATTGGAATCTTGAACATACACCCACACTTTGGACAATGTCCGGTCTAGAGGAGGTAAGGTACATAAGTGAACCTATCATTCCTTTATACCTTGTTTCATCCACATCTTGGCCATCATCATCCTTTTCAAGTTTTGTGTTGGGATGCATTGGTGTACCCATTGCTTTGGAATTTTCTAGGCCAAACTTTTTGATAAGTTCTTTTGCATACTTTCCTTGGTAAATAAAAGTACCACTAGGAGTTTGTTTAATTTGGAGGCCAAGAAAGAAAGTAAGCTCTCCCATTAAACTCATTTCAAACTCACTAGTCATGAGTTTTCCAAACTCTTCACACAAGGAAATGTTGGCCGATCCAAATACAATGTCATCAACATAATCTTGAACAAGGAGTATATCATCATTAGATGCTTTAATAAATAAAGTAGTGTCGGTGGTTCCCCTTTGAAATTGATTTTCCAACAAGAAGGCACTAAGCCTTTCATACCAAGCCCTTGGAGCTTGTCTAAGACCATAAAGAGCCTTAGTTAATTTGAAAACATGATTTGGAAACTCTTCATGTTCAAAACCGCGGGGTTGTGCCACAAACACTTCTCTATCAATAAAGCCATTAAGAAAAGCACATTTAACATCCATTTGAAATATTTTGAAACCTTTATGGGCAGCATAGGCAAGAAGCAACCGAATTGCTTCCATTCTAGCTACCGGAGCAAAAGACTCATCAAAATCTATAC
>NC_029788.2:126881475-126924102 GCF_000816755.2 Arachis ipaensis
CCATGAGGATCTTTACTCCAAGCTGCAAAGCTTGATCTCTTTGAGACCAAGCTCTGATACCAATTGATGGTTTCAGTGGCTAAGAGAAGGGGGGGTTGAATCTTAGCCCCCTTTTTTCTTGATTAGACTTGCTGAACTCAGAGGAGACTTTTCTGTTTTAGCTCGTCTCTGGACACGAGACTTTTTGTTTTTGCTCGTCACTTGCCACGAGACTTTTTGTTTTGTCTCGTCACTCGGCACGAGACAATTTAGTTTTTGCTCCTGTAGAAAACAGAAATGGAGTAGGAGAGAAGAAAGATTACACCCAGATATATCCTGGTTCAGCTACTAAGTGCAGTGCAGCCTACATCTAGTCTCCATCACAACAATGATGGAATTTCACTATAATCAACCTGATTACAAACTATAAAGTGCTAACCCAACTTACAAGGGGATTCCTACAGAATCATGAAACACAACATAGATGAACAAAGGAACTCTAAGACATCTATGGCTTTTTCTTTTAATTTTGCACTCTCTGCCTTTTTCCGCTCTATGGCTTTTTCATTACAAACCTCACTGTTTGCCTTTTTCCATGAGACTCAAGACATGACAAAATTAAACAGAAAAATTACAAAACAGAATACATTGAAGGAGAAGAGAAATCTGTTAGCTCAGGTAGCTCTGAGAACTCTGTGCCTTGCACTCTCAAATTTTCTCCTTGCTTCAAACAGTGGCTGTCCACCCTTATTATAGAAGAGGGGAGCCTCCACTTATTGAAGCCAAAATCGAACCAACTTCTTCCTCCTTCAACAAACCGGTTCGGCCACATAGAGAGAGAAGAGATAACCATGCATTAACCAACATGCAGTTACCTCTAGTCCTTTCTTGATCATCACCCTTCATCAATCCGAGCTCTCCATCCTTGGCTTGCTCTCCAAGATGGAATTCTAATATGAATTAAGATCAAATTAATAATTTTGTAATTAAATACTTTAATAATGTTTGTTCATCATCAAAATTAATTAAGAGTTTTCCAAACTCATCATACCTCAAATGGCATAGTCTCCCATATTGGTCGCGAGTTCGAGTCTCTGTATCTTTCGTAAAAGAAAAATAATCTATTCTTAATATATAAAAGTAGATACATAAGTATGCACCACATTACTTTTGAGACATTTCTTTTCTCCTACTAATGCCATGTCAGCAATATTGCTTACTTGGCACAACTTTAGGATCAACCACTCAATTCTTGCCAAATCAACTATTATTTTCAAATCAGCAAAAAAATAAAATATACAAATAAAAAAAATTAAAAAATAGAATCCAATAAATTTGTAACCTCCAAATATATTGAATTCATATTCCTATATTTATTATATCTTACCGTTATAAACAATACAATAAATTTATAAATTAAAAGTTTGAAAAATGAAAATTATATTTTATTATTATAATTATGTTTATTATAATCATTTTAATTTTTGCCAATGAGTTATACCTCAAATGGCATAGTCTCCCATATTGGTCGCGAGTTCGAGTCTTTGTATCTTTGGTAAAAAAAATAATTATTTTAATTTTTAGAAGTAACACTAGGTACAAAGAACTATTATTGTAGTTTTCACTTATTATTAAAAACAAATTCTATTTTATTTTACCAATATAAATTTTGAAAAGAATATTTGAAAACTAAAAAAAACAAATTTATTAAAAGAGTATCAAAACGAAACAAAAAATATAGAGTATATACCTATTTTGGTCCTCAAAGAATTTCAGACTGGACACTTTAGTCCTCAACTAAAATTAATTACTTGATTGGTCCCTAATAATTAATTCCGTTAGTCAATTAGGTCCTTTACTCCGTTAACTCTAACGGAGGACAAAATAGTCCCTGACAACTCTAACATGGGACAAAATGGTCCCTGACAACTCTAACAAGGGACAAAATGATCCCTGATCCCTTTATTCGAAAACGACACTATTCTTCCCCAATTTTTATCATATCTCGCATAACTCTAACATTCATACTCTCCTTCTTCACAGTCTTCTTTTCCATCTTTTCCTTCCTCCTCTTTAACTCCAAGATTAAGCATGGTGTAATTGTCACACGTGTCGCACCTACCTCAACATGTTATGGACCACACACTTTCTAAATCTTTGTGACTGGTACATCCACCTCATCTGCACTTCACCCACCAAAAGCATTCACTTCCATGTCTTCGATAACATCACCTCCAACCCCGACACGTCCACGACATCCTCAAAACCAAGTTCCACAACTACTCCAAGGGCACGCCTTTCTCCACTCTCCGGCAAGCAATATAGATTGTTGGACATTAGGACACCATGAGAAGATTCTCCTTTGACATCATATGCAAATTCTCATTTGAAATAGACACCGAGTGCTTCATTCCTTCTTTTTCAGAGTCCAAGTTGGCAGATAGCTTCGACCTCGCATCCAAGATATCAGTACAACGAGCAATATCGCTGTTGCCGCTCATATGGAAACTGAAGCGATTACTGAACATTGGTTCGGAGAAGAAGCTAAAGGAAGGGATCGGAGTGGTGGACAATGCGGTCATGGAGATAATAGGGCAGAGGAGGAGGGAGATGGCAACGACGACGACGGATCTTAACAAATCAGACTTGCTGTCTAGATTCATGGGATCCATCGAAGACGATAACTAGTTGAGAGACATAGGCATTAGTTTCCTGAGTATGAATTGGTTGAGAACAAGTTGAGAATATTTTTCTTATGAACATTAAATTTATAGAGTGTGCATTGTGTAGTTTGAAGTTACAGCGTTAGACTTGTAATAACCAGAAAAAAAAATAGATAAGACGTGGGACCCACTCCTAAGTATATTTTTTCCTTCTCTAACCCTAGCCCCACACTCACTCACCTCTCACTGCCGCACACACCTTCACTCACCTCATACCCTCTTTCTCACAACACACACCCAGATTCAACAGAAAAGAAAGAAAAAGGAAAGAGAGAAGAGGGGAGGTCGCGAGAAGAGAAGGGAGGAGGAAGGAGGGAGGAGGGAGCTGTCCACGCCGAGCTACCACGCGAGGAGAGAGAGAGCCACGCCTCGTCACCACCGGCCTGGAGCTCACCATTCGTGACCCGTCGCGCCGCCGCCTGCCGCGTTCAGCTCGCTGCCGTCGCGTCGCCATCAGAGGCCAGAACCGAGAGATGCGTCTGAGAGAGGGGACGAGCGCGAGAGAGGAGACGAGGAAGGACAGCCGCCGCGTCTTGCTTCCGTTGCTGCTGAGCTTCAACCGCCGCCATGCCAAGTCGCGTCGCCATTGTTGAGACAGAAGAGAGAGCTCGAAGAGAGAGAAACAGAATGTGCGAGAGGAGCCGCTGTGAATAGAGGTAAATTTTTTTTTATCAGAAGATATGATTTCAAAAAAAAAAAAGAAAAAGAGAGAAGCTCTACAAAAAATAATACAGGCTCATGATCTAAATTAAATTTGTCTTCTCTATTGAATTTTTCTGCCATATTCATTTTCTAGCATTAATAGTTGATGCAAAGTTCAATTTAAAGTTGTTTTCTTGTAGCGCTATGTTCGTTGAGTTGGTTGAGTAACATTGTCCATGTAATCGAGTTAGATACTTAGATGTGGAATTGGGACTGCTAGTGTTATGCGAGATATGATGGAAATTGGGAGAGAACAGTGTCGTTTCCGAACAGAGGAGATCAGGGACCATTTTGTCCCTTGTTAGAGTTGTCAGGGACTATTTTGTCCTCCGTTAGAGTTAACGGAGTAAAGGACCTAAGTGACTGACGGAATTAATTGTTAAGGACCAATCGAATAATTAATTTTAGTTAGGGACTAAAGTGTCCAGTTTAAAATTCTTTGAGGACCAAAATGGGTATATACTCAAAAATATATGATATTAGACATACATTTTCATATTAGATACATTCGTAGTATATAAGATGCATCATGCATGCATGTTTACCTCAAAATACTAATTAACTATTTTCTTTTTTTTACTAAAAATGTTTAACTTTTAACTTTTGTTGCGTATATTTGTACATATAAGATGCATCATACATGGATACAAATCTAAATATATAATTATTACAATAATTATGTTGACCGCAACTCCATAAGTTTAGGCCATTAACTACGTCAATTGCATTGCCAACTTTAGAATAATTATTATTTGGTTAGAATCAACCATTCAATTCTTGCCAAATCAATTATTATTTTTAAATCAGCAAAACATATATATATANAAATAACTCACTAAAGTAATAAACATCCATATTACAAATATCATAATAATATTATTAATCATAATAAATTTTACGTTATAAGTATTTAAATTCCATACCATTTAAACTATATATATAAGTCTCTTATCACTATTCCTTCACATAACATCAAATTTAGCACAAAAAAATTATTTTCGAACTGCACATCTCAAACTTACTCAATAGAGCATCATTCTTTCAGAGCAGAACGATTAGAAATCAAATAACTATCCAAGATCTAATGGCCATACAATGAGAATCTGATGATCAGGTATGACAAAAAAAATCACAACATACATCATACATTCATACTTACTCAAATACTATATACCTAATGATAACATAAATTGAATATTGGAATAGGAAAAGATCTTCACAATTTTAGCAACTATAAACGAAATTGATGACAAATTAGGATGGAACTATGTTTGATGTAAAAAGTATTAGAAGAAAGCATATAAAAAAAAAAAGAAACAACTACATTTTACGTTATAAGTTTTTAAATTCCATACCATTTAAACTACATATATAAGTCTCTTATCACTATTCCTTCACATAACATCAAATTTAGCACAAAAAATTTATTTCTGAACTGCACATCTCAAACTTACTCAATAGAGTATCATTCTTTCAGAGCAGCACGATTAGAAATCGAATAACTATCCAAAATCTAATGGTCATGCAATGAGAATCTGATGATCAGATATGACAAAAAAAAATCACAACATACATCATATATTCATACTTACTCAAATACCATATACCTGATGATAACATAAATTGAATATTGGAATAGAAAAAGATCTTTACAATTTTAGCAACTATAAACGAAATTGATGACAAATTATGATGGAACTATGTTAAATGTAAAAAGTATCAGAAGAAAGCATATAAAAAAAAGAAACAACTACATTTGCGGCACATGTAACCAAACACCACAATATCCAACAATAAGGTAACTCTATATACTTTTCATAATCTCATCTATCAAATTATTAGTTGCTAGCCCAATACTTATTTTAGGTTCAGAATTCAATTAAAGATTTTAGATCAAAGTGTTACAACAACTTTTGTACTATTTGATAGCGACGCAAAAAACTTATTGGGTACAACTGCTTCAAATCTAATGACATTTCAGAAAAATAATGACATTGAAGCATCACCCCATCAAGAGATTAAGGAGAAAAAAAAACATACAAATTCAAAACACATCTTCGAAAGAAGAACATACATACAAAGATGGAACCAAATAACACAATAGAAAGTGCATCAAACTCAACAATTCATAAAGAACATGTCTTCGCAAGAACCTACGACAAAAAGAAGAAAGCACCAACTCTAACAACTAACAAAAAAAAGGAGAACGAGTGCCACATAAGATGACTAAGTCCATCTACTAAAACAAATGCAAAAATCAAACCACCAAATAAAAATGTCACTTTATATAACTCTAACATCCAAATCTTTTGTACTACAAATTATTTAAAATAAAACACTTTTTAAATTTAACTTCAATTTACACATATTTAATTTATTTCTACAAAAACATAACAATTTTTAATATTTATTATATACTATCATTAATTTACCGTCCTGCGCATCACGCGGATCTCATTCTAGTGTAGACTAAAGTCTAACTCTTAACTTCAACTCTATTTTATTAAAAAGGGAAAAAATATATACATATAGCAATCTTGTATTTGTGTTTTAGTATCCAAACGCGACCTATATGAATTAAATTCTCAATATAAAACATAATTGAGAGGAATGCAGAAAAACGAAGAACACATTATACGGTTTTCTTTTAATAATTATTGCAGGAAGACTAGTGCCTTCTGTGTTGTTTAGGGAGTTGGTTGAAAAGAACTCAAACAATGCCTGTGGAGATGAACTTGATGAAGAAGTCACAAAGGATCAACAACAAAACATAGCCAGTGATGATGAACTGGGTGGGATCTTCTGTGATGGCAGTGACAGCATTTTGTTCTTCAATGATCCAAACAAATACGCCTTAGAACTGGAAGAAAGCGACCTCTACTCATTTCTTTGAACAGAGATGTGTAGTTGTATCGACAATAATGTAAAATATGATGGGACATATCAATTTTGTTCTATGCATGTTTCCATATCTCAATAGCTTCAAATTTTACAACAGATGTTAATCATAATTGCTAAAAGAAATTTAATAGCATTGTTGACAAGAGTATATGACTATGCAATAATTTATAGTTAATAAGATCTTATTTGTGAACCATCAACATATAAAGAACGGATTAATTGCAGGAAATCAATATACCAATTACTTCAACATATCTAACTGTAGTTAATTGTGCATTCTTAAAATCAACTGATGCAAACTTCTTTTACAATCAAAAGAACCAGAATTCTACAGATTCCTTTCCATACTATGCTAAACTTCACATACTTCACCCAAAAAACATGTTTATGAATACTGTATAGATGGATATGTTAACCTTTCATACTCATTGGTAATTGCTCTCTTTTTTTCAAGGCTATGGTTTTGTTCCCTTAATGGGTTGTTCTGTGCTCGCAGTGCTCCCTTTGATAGAGGTTATTGTCCCTATTTACAGGTGCTGTTGTAATTTTATTTTTTACTCTCCATTCGATTCCTATGAGAAAAATTAGTGCTCTTACTGTGAAAAAGAGAGAGATTGATCATCATTGCTTCTCCTTCCTTCTATGGTGTTGTTGACTTTAAATATTGAAAAAGAAGAGAAAGAAAAGCAGAAGAAAATTCCTGTTTTTATTAGTAACTTCTTTAATGAAAAGATTTTAGTTTATATTAGTTTTTTTTCCCTTCTCTTATTTAGAATATGGATATTGGTTGTAATTTTAGTTTTGTTAAAAAATCTCATTTATTTAGTACTGTTAGTGTTGGCCCAATTGATGTACTTATAATCTTTTTCATATCAATGAATACTTGTTTTTCTGAAAAAACAATTGCTTCTTTTTACATTTTAACATCCTGTCTTGAATAAGCATAAGCATAACTACTGCATAAGCATAAGAGAGAGTATGCAAAAGGAAATTGATTATTGTATGCAGTATGGCTTTTGTTATTCCAAATATAGAAAAAGCAAAATAAATATATAACACACTATATTTTTGTTTTTATCATGTCTACTTTTATTTGGGTTTAGGTAAGAGAAACACAATAACTTTAAATGCAAACAGAAAAATAAAAATAATCTAAGATTACACACATGAAAAGAGCAACATCTAGGCTTTTGACTTAAAAGATCTTTTTCAGCAACCTATAAACATCTACCGAAAAAGCATTTCCCAGTGCTAACCCAGCAACAAGGCCACCCACATATCCAATTAGAATAACCATCCAACAAAATTCAAAGAAAGATCCTGACTCAGAATCTTGATCACCATCAGGTTTTTGCAATGGACGCTTAGGATGATCTTCACATTTCTTCAACAATTGAATCCCGCACAAATCTTTATTTCCCTCAAATGAATTATTATCAAAGGTAGAAAGTTGGCCATTTTCTGGTACTGGACCTGAGAGATTGTTGAAAGACACATTGAAGAAATCCAAGAAGGTTAGCCCTGTGAGTTGTTGAGGAATATTCCCTGACAAGCCATTGAGAGAAAGGTCCAGCACTTCAAGATTTGAAAGCTTTCCCAAGGAAGATGGAATGCTGCCAGTAAACATGTTATTGGACAAATTGAGCACAACAAGACCATTCAAACTTCCCATGATATCTGGAATCTCTCCCGAAATTTTGTTACATGAAAGATCAATGGCTACCATGTGATGAAGGTATTGACTCCCAGGATAATCCATGGCAACTCCTTTGTTGGACATTGAAAATGGATGCGAATCAATATCTATTTCCGCATTGTCACTGTGAATCACGTCCTTGAAATCCAGTTGTCTTTTGTTGGATATGATCATCGATTTGAAGCACATGATTATTTCTGATGTTAATTTCGTTGAGAAACCATTTTGAGAAAGATCAATGATTCGAAGGTGGGGAAATGTGTATTTCAATGGACACATTATAGCTCCATGAAATTCATTATCACGTAAAGAAACAACCTTTAACTTAGGAAGAGATCCCAACCAGAAAGGAAATGAGTCATTGAAATGGTTATGTCTCACATCAAGAAACTCTAGCATTCTGCAATTGACAAGTGCTCTTGGTAATTGACCGTACAACTTGTTAGAACTAAAATCGATCAACTGAAGGACATTTCCTTTCACATAAATTTGAGGAATATTTCCTGTCAATTTGTTTCCTGAGACATTCAAAATTTGAAGGGATTGGCTAAAGCTTCCCAAACATGATGGAATCATGCCAACTAAATTGTTGGAAGATAAATCAAGTTCCACAAGTGACTGCAGGTTGCATATGGAGGAGGATATTTCTCCCATCAATAGGTTGTTGGA
Source organism: Arachis ipaensis (assembly GCF_000816755.2). Lineage (NCBI taxonomy): Eukaryota > Viridiplantae > Streptophyta > Magnoliopsida > Fabales > Fabaceae > Arachis > Arachis ipaensis. The sequence continues at coordinate 126,890,146 of NC_029788.2, forward strand.
AACTTCCAAACTCTCAAGAGTCGTTTTGTTCCATAACCAACTCGGTATTGTCTTTATGTTGTTGTTTGATATGGAAAGACTAGTCAACTCTTGCAAGTGTTGTATAAAATTGGGAAAATGAACAAAATTGCATGAAGTTAAATCCAAAGCTCGAACTTGAGAAAGAAATGTTACTTTGGAAGTGTTCTTCCCTTCAAGAAAAGACAATTTGTTGCCTCCGCCTATACCAAGAACAGTAAGCTTTTGGAGCTTTGAAAGCATGTCAAGCTCAATCTGTCCTTCGAACATATTACCAGCTAGATCAAGAATTGTAAGATTCTCTAACTTGAAGAGGAAATATGGAATTTTACCTTGAAGATCATTATGGGAAAGGCCCAAGCAATTTAAAGCCGTTAGATTCATTATCCAAGTTGGGATTTCTCCATTTAAATTGCACCCACTCAATCCTAACCACCGAATTGGAGGAAGGATTGTCACATTGACATCCCTGTTTTGTGAGAACAAGGACAACTTGTTGAAAGACAAGTCAAGAATATTAAGTATCTTTAGCTTCAAAAACATGTCAAGTGCTAGGCGGCCTTCGAAAAAATTAGAAAATAGATCTAAAGTTACAAGATTCTCTAGTCCAAAAAGAGAGCGAGGGATTTCACCATGAAAGACATTATCTTCAAGAATCAAGTGAGCTAAATTGGTCAGGTTTCCAATGGATGCAGGTAATGTGCCCTGCAGATTTTGGTTTTCCGCAAAATTCAAATATGTTAAGTTTGCAAGAGAGAATATTCCGATAGGAAACTCACCATGTAGTTCACATTGGCGAAAAGAGAGTTTTTGCAGAGATGTAAGGTTTGTGAGCGTGTGAAATGGTGACAAAATTAAGGCCAAGTTGTTCAAGTCTTGTTGAGTTTTGAATTAAGCTTCGCAGAGTGGATTCCTTGAGTTGTAAACGGTTGATAAATGGAAAATCAAGCTGGTCAACATAGCTGTTTAGATCAAGGGACAACAAGTTGGACAAATGGGAAATTTGAGTTGGGACTTCACCTGACAATGTACTTTCTCTAAATTGAGAAATATGCAAATGCCTCAGTTGTGACAAATGACCTATCCTGGCTGGAATTTGCGAGTGATTGAAGTCATTGTCAGAAAGATCAAGGCTTTGAAGATGCACAAGTGAGAAAAGGGTGCTATTGGGATCCATGGAACCATAGAGTTGGCTGCTACTGAGATCAATGGAAATGACATGACCTGTGAGCTCATCACATTCAATGCCATCCCACAAGCAGCAATCTGTGGACGGATTCCAAGAAAGAGTTTTAGGATAACTGAAAGGATTGTAGGAAGCATACTTACTTATGAAGAAGCTTTGTTTAAAGCTGAGCAAGGCATTGCTTTCATGTTGATGGCATTCATGATGATGAGTACTAGTTGAATCATTCAAAGTTAAACAGTTTGTGAACAGGGAGGATGAGAAGAGGAGAAGAAACTGTAAGGAGAAAGCAAGAGAACACAAGAATTCCATTATTGTCAGTTGAATTGAATAGGTTTCAATGGATGAAATGTTTGGGACACTTGAATCGGTTTTTATAGGCAAGTATAAAGTGTCCGCGTTCTCTAAAATGGAGTGTATACTGGGTGGAGACTCTAACAACCATCTTTTTTCCACTACTATTTCACTTTGCTAACAACTTTGCATTTGACGTCGTCGTTCATACTTAACTGTACATGCAACTTCATGACTTCTCTACTCATATATAGTCATCTCTCACAAGTCACAGGGGACAATGTATCTTTCAAGCCTTATCTATATCTTTCTTTACCGCCACAAACTTCCTTGCTTTTGGCGTTCTAAGTTATGCACTTGTAAAAAGTGATATGTATATGTATTTTTCTTAATTCCGCTGTAGTGACGATAGATCATACATTCATACTCAATAGAGTGTGAAATTGCATTTCCGTTTGTTTTGGTGAAAACAAGAAAAAATGGTCATACAAATTTTTTAATTGAAATAATGGAGTTATAGGTCCATAAAAATTCAAATATTTTCCATATCATTTACACCTATAAGTCCATACAAGTCTCTTTAACCTAATTCACCTTACGCGTCACTATCTAACCAACTTTTCAATTAATGCGCAAATATATAATTGTCTTTTTCGAAAAGAATTCGTTTTTTTTCGTATTTCTTTAGTATTTTCGATTTACGTTCTCTTCCATCTCTGCGTTTCTTTTCGTTTGTTCTCTGCATTCTTGTCATGGCCGAAAATGAGCCATGACCGGCGCTCAGGAAAATAATCTCCAAGCAAGCCTAACTGACTCAAATATAAGTTGAATAAGAAAGTTACAAATATTTTAAATAAATTTACAGTGTCTAAAATGTATAATTACCTATTTTTAACAAAAGATAAAATAAATAAATATGGATGGATCCTGCCTGTAACATATGGAGTATATACTTCTAGGAACTCGACAAAAAATAGGTATTCATTGCGGATCGTTTCTCTTGAATAGAAAATCTTACATAGTCAAGTATTTGATTTTGAAAAATATTTTTAAAAAAATAGGGTGAATTTTGCAACTCAGTGACTAGACAATACATCTATAATCCATATGAGATCATATAAACATTATTATCAAAGTAATTTTTAATTAGAAAATAGTAGTTGATAGTAATAAGTGAATCAATAAGGGAGTTCTCATACAGAAATCAAATCAAAAGTCCACACTTGGGCGGCTCCACCTCTAACGGTAACCCTTTCTTCTCGTGTATCTGTACGGAATAACAGATCCAACGTGTGGCCTACACGTTAGGCTAGCAACGCTTCTGCTAGCTGAGATCTGAGGCAGATGCATCTAAATTAACGTCATAACCGCTGTTAACTACGGTTTTCTTATACGGGCCTCCCAAACCAATTCAAACATATAATTTCGAATATAACAAATTCTTCGGTCTTTCAAACATGAGGTATCAATTCAAATCAAATAATACTTTCTCATCCAAATCATATTCAATCATATTTTCTCAATTTTAAGGCATTTCAAACGTATTTCACAATTTTAAAATAAGTGAGTACTAACAAATACATTAATGTTTCAAAAACACATATTCGAGAAAATTAAATGCTTTAGAATAATATAAAACTTTTCAAAACATATATATAGTCTCATAAAAACATATAATCTCATGTGCATATTAAAATGAGCTTAACAAGTTTAAAGGATTTTAAAACCAATTTAAAATCCTTTAATTTAGATCTTTGTAAGTATAACTAAGTTCAAAGCACGTATATTGAAATAATTATAGACGTAAAGCCAAAACATTATAATTATAAATGTAAAGTCTACTCACAATTTTATCCCAAGGGACCGAAGAGACCAAACCCAGAGTACCAAACTAAAAGGTACAAAAAAGCGCAAAATTTGGACGGAGGCAGCGGCAGCTCTGATAGGCAAGCAGAACAGCAAACAGGGGCACAACAGAACAGAAGCGACGACGGCTAAAGGTAGAGCAACGATGACAACATCAACAACTGTGGTAAAACAGTAGCAAAAACAAAACAGAACAAGCAACCACTAACCAGGTTCGAACGGTGGTAAAACAAAATTGACAAAGGTGTGAAACGCTTCCTACGACATTTTCAAAGGGCAAGGATAGTGGCGGAAGGCTCCAGTGGAGGAAGAATGAAGGATAGAGCATGGCTGGACAAGACAGCAGCTTTCTGACGAGCTCTCCTCCGACAACGACACAGTAGCTCAGCGACTAGCTCCTTCAGTGACAACAGCAACCACTGCAACAGCCCCAACAGCGACGGCAACGACACTGCTCTCTCTCTCTCTGGCCATCACGTCCTCTCTCTCCCACTCCTATGGCTCCTCTCAAGCATGGTGACGGCAATGGTAGTGACTCCCACTGGCGCCACCTCTCTCTTCCCCTCTTCTCTTCTTCCTTCCTCCATCACTTCCCCTCTCCTTTCTCTTTCTCTTTTTTTGTTGTCTTCTGTCCGTGGGGAGGGAGTGTATGTGATAGAGTGAGTGTTAGTGGGTTTAATTTGAGAATTAGGGTTAGGATTTGGTAAAAGAAATAAGGGTAGTGTAGGAATTTTGATAAAATTAGAGGGTTTGATAATAATAAAAAAAATCAAATGTAAAATATTTAAAAATATTTCAGGACGTTACAATTCTCTTTCTTTGTTTTTCGCAATTTCTTTCGTTTTCTACATTTTTGAAATCAAGTTTTGAAATCAGATTTGAATAGTTATCTTATTGTTGAAGATAATGAATGATTCAAGTTTAAATTGTCAATTGGATTAGAGCGGAGTGGATTATTATTATGAATCCAATTAAGTGGCTGAGGTGTGGTTCGATTATAGTTAATGTTTTTGTTAATAGTTTATGATTCGGTAGGTGAATAATGTTATTTTTGTTTGTGAAAGTTGTTGTTAATCGTTGATAATTTGAATTGAATGTAATGTAGGAGTTTTGGATCAAAAAAAATATTTTTGTGTATTTGCAGCAAATTTCAGTGTAAAACTAAGACATTGATGTGTATTGTTTAAGAATTTTCGGTGAATTTGTACTGATAAGTTCTAAATAATTCAAAACTCTTCCTCTTCCTCCTCCCTCATCTTCTGCTGCTGTTTCTTTTTTTTCCATCATTATCACCATCTTCTTCTATTTTTTTCTTATTCATCTTTCCTTTCTTGTTTTACCTTCTCAAGTTTCTTTTTGTTTTACTCTCTTAACAAGAATAAAAACAAAAAAATCAAACAAAGAAGAAGAAATATATAATATTGCAAAATTACTTGGAAGATGATGAACTTACATTCATTCAACTAAAAGAAAAAAAATGCAGCATTAGAGAAAATTTTTTCGTGTAGTTGCAGCAAATTTTGGTATAAAACTAAGACATTTATGTGTATTGTTTAAGAATTTTTTGTGAATTTGTACTGATAAATTCTGCATAATTCAAAACTCTTCATCTTCCTCCTCCTATCTTCTGCTGCTTCTTCTTCTTCTTCTTTTTCATCATCACCATCATCATCATCTTCTTCTTTTTTTTTTCTTATTCATCATCTTTCCTTTCTTGTTTTACCTTCTCAACTCTCTTCTTGTTTTACTCTCTTAACAAGAATAAAAACAAAACAAAAATCAAACATAGAAGAAGAAGAAACACATAATATTGAAAAATTACTTAGAAGATGATGACCTTACATTCATTCAACTAAAAGAAAGAAACAAATAAGAAAAAAAAATACAGCATTAGAGAAAATATTTTTGTGTATTTACAACAAATTTTAGTGTAAAACTAAGATATTTATGTGTATTGTTTAAGAATTTTTGGTGGAATTGTACTGATAAATTCTGTATAATTTAAAACTCTTCCTCTTCCTCCTTCCTCATCTTCTGCTGTTTCTTCTTCTTTTTTTTTTCATTATCATCATCACCATCTTCTTTTTCTTATTCATCTTTTCTTTCTTATTTTACCTTCTCAAATTTCTTTTTGTTTTACTCTCTTAACAAGAATAAAAATAAAAAGATCAAATAAAGAAGAAGAAGAAGAAACACATAATGTTGTAAAATTACTTGGAAGATGATGAACTTACATTCATTCAACTAAAAGAAAGAAAGAAATAAGAAAAAAAAAGAAGAAGAAAAATGCAACATTAAATAAAATATTTCTGTGTAGTTGTAGCAAATTTCGGTGTAAAAATAAGACATTTATGTGTATTGTTTAAGAATTTTTGGTGGATTTGCACTAATAAATTCTGCATAATTCATAACTCTTCATCTTCCTCCTCCTCATCTTCTGCTGCTTCTTCTTCTTCTTCATCTTCTTATTTCATTTTCGCATAATTCTTTTCGAATTCAACTTTGAAACTTCCTTCACTTTTCGTGACGATTTTGAGAGATTTTTATCGTTGTTTGGATTTTGAGCGTTGCGGTTTTGATTGAGGAAAAAGAACCATTTGCCCTATTCAAGAGTTGGGAAGAAGTGCGTGTTTATACGCAATCTAAACTAAAGGTTATTTTTGTTAGATTTGGGCCAACTTATATACCAAAAAGACTTGTATATGTAGTAGACCTGATAAAAATTTTACAATGTAAGACATGATTTATGGACCAATAAATCTATCACCTTTTAAACTGAAATTTAGGTTTCTAACATAATGTCATGTCAATTTAAGTGGCTCCAAATTCATTTTTATCTTACTAAGTTTTTATCTTCTATCTTCTATCTTTATATTATATCCTAGGATTCTTATTATAGCCTTTTTATATGCTCTTTTACTTTATTTTTATGTAGGTTACATATTATTTTTAATGTTAATGCTAATTCTTTTTAATAGGTATAAATTTGATTAAAATCTAATTTCTTCTCTTCTCCTTTCATATTTATCCCTCATTATTATATTTACTATATAAATCAATATTCACTTCACACAATTTTTTTAATTTCTCACATAAATTCATACCTCTTTCTCTTCCTCCTCCTCTCTCTCAATTCTTACTAATTTTTTGTACAACTAAAATTTGATTGATGAGCATAGTTTTTTTTTTAAAAAATTTGCTAAACATGTGTATTAGATAATTGTATGATTGTATTCATTAATTTTTCTACTTCTTTGTATAATTGTATTCATAAAAAGTTATATAGTGTATTTGTCGCCTATATATGGATGAGTGAAAAAAGAGCACATTGGTACCTATTTACAAGAATAAAGGGGATATACAAAGTTGCGAAAATTATAGAGGATCAAACTCATGAGTCATACCATGAAGTTATGGAAAAAGATGATAGAACGAAGGTTGAGACAAGAAATACAAGTAACAGAAAATCAATTTTACTTTATACCAAGCAGATCCACCACTAAAACTACATACTGTTAAGATGCACATGATGGAGCGGTATCCTAGTAATAAAAGGGATCTATATGGAAGGTTTTGGAAAGGAAAAGAGTAAGAATCGCATATATTCGTGCAATTAAAAACATGTATGATGGGGTTACAATTAGAGTGAAGACTCAAGGTGGTGTGACAGAGGAATTTTCTATCGGTATAGGATTACACCAGGGATCATCTTTAAGTCCATACCTTTTTACATTAGTCTTGGAAGTACTCACAGAGTATATTGAAGAGCCTGTACTATGGTGCATACTTTTTTGCCGATGATATCGTCCTTATGAGAGAGTCAATGGAAGATCTAAATAAGAAGTTGGATTTATAGAGAGAGGCTCTAAAAGTGTATTGTCTGCGTATAAGCCGTAACAAGACGGAATATATAGAATGTAAATTTGGCCGCCGAAGGGAAAATCCTAATATAGATGTGAAGATTGGAGAAAACATCTTACGAAAAGTTAAAAGTTTTAAGTATCTTGGATCTATCATACAGTATAATAGAGAGATTGAACAAGATGTAAATCATAGGATCCAAGCAGGTTGGTCAAAAAGCGGAGTGCGTCTGGTTTAATATATGACAAAAAAGTGACTTTAAAATTTAAAGGTAAATTCTATCGTACTGCTATCAGACTGGTTATGCTTTATAGTACAGAGTATTGGGCGGTCAAAGGAGAGCATTAACATAAATTAAGTGTGGCAGAGACGAAGATGTTGAGATGGATAAATGGTCATACACATTGGATAGAATAAAGAACGAAGATATAAGAGAGAGAATTGGAGTAACACCTATTCTGGAAAAGATGGTAGAATTGCGTCTCAGGTGGTTTGGACATATGAGAAGAAGACTGACAAAGCACCCAGTCAGGAAAGTGAGTGAGATAGAAGATGGATAAGGGGTGAAAGGTAGAGGATGACCTTATCTTTTTTATGAGGTGGTCAAACGAGATCTACATGTAAACGGTCTTTCTGTAGACATGATATATGATAGAGCTCAATGACGTCATTTGATCCATATAGTCGACTTCATCTAGTGGGACAAGACTTTGTTGTTATAGTAGTAGCATGTTTAATATTATTGCCAACAAAATTATAATTTTTTTACACTTAATTTACAACCAAAAATCATTAAATAGCAGGGTTGACATGTGATTAGAAAGAAATTAAATTAAATTAAATTAAATAATCTTTCTATGAAATTTATTTCAATTATAATTAAGCAACAAAAAACTTATGTTATTCTGTTTGATTAGATAGATATAATTGACAAATTGCTTTGAGGTCTATTTATTTATTCCTTTTTTTTTAAATAATTCATTTAATTTGTATCCTTCTTTTTGCTAACAGTAGTGTTTTGATTTTCATCCTTTTACTTTTTAGTTTTTTCAACTCCAAAACTAAATTCGTGGTGCAAGAGATGCTTCACAATTATAAATTCTATAGAGACTATAAATTCTATAGAGACTTTATTTTTAATAGATGTAAAACTTGTAATAATGTTGTCACGGCCGAAAAAAAGCCATGACCGACACTCAGGAAAATAATTCCCAAGCAAGTCTAACATACGCAAATATAAGTTGAATAAAAAATTTACAAATATTTTACAAGTTCTGAAATAAATAATTATACATTTTTAATAAAAATTAAAATAATTAAGAATAGTTAGATCCTGCCTGTGACATATGGAGCATATACACCTAGGAACTCGATAAAGAATATATACTCGTTGCAGATTATTACTCTTGAATAGAAAGTCTCACATAGTCAAGTATTTGTTCCTGAAAATTAATTTTTGAAAAACGGGGTGAGTTTTGCAACTCAGTGACTAGACAATACATCTATAATCGGCATGAGACCATATAAATATTATTATCAAGGTAATTTTAATTAGAAAATAATAATTGATAATAATAAGTGAATCAATAAGGGAGTCCTCATACAGAAATCAAATCAAAAGTCCACACCTGGGCGGTTCCACCTCTATGGGTAACCCTTTCCTCTTGTGTGTCCTAACAAAATAACAGATCTAACGTGTGGCCTACACGTTAGGCTAGCAACACCCCTGCTAGCTGGAGTCTGAGTTAGATGCATCTAAGTTAACGTCATAACCGCCGTTAACTACGGTTTTCTAATACGAGCCTCCCAAACCAATTCAAAACATATAATTTTAAATACAACAAAATCTTTGACCTTTCAAATATATAAGGTATCGAATAGAATAAAATCAAATCATATTATACTTTCTCATCAGAATCATTTCCAATCATACTTTTTCGATCATAACACATTTCAAATATATTTCACAATCTTTAAACTAAGTGAATACCAACAAATACTTCAATGCTTCAAAAACAGATATTCAAGTAAATTCAAATATTTTAGAATAATGCAAAACTTCATCAAAAATATATATGGTCTCGGAAACAGATATTCAAGTAAGATCAAATAATTTAAAATAATGCAAAACTTCATATAAAAATATATATGGTCTCATGTATAGTTCCGAAAGTATAAACTTCATAAAAATAAATTATTCAATTTTAATAAATCAATTATTCTAATCAATTTAAAACCGTTCTAGACAAATATAGTGAGTATAATTCAATGATCATAATAGATATATGTCAAAATAGTTATAGATGCATAATCGAACAATTATAAATGTAAAGCCTACTCACAATGTGGTCTCAAGGGACCGAAGATATCAAACCCGGAGTGCCAAATTCAGATTGAAGTAGAATAAAACGAATGAGAGCAAAAATTTGGACCGGAGTAGCGACAAAAGATGGAGCTGGCGATAGTTTTGGGAATCTAAAACAGGCAAAACTAAAATCGAATTAAAACAAGGATAAGATAGATTAAATGGTGGCATAATAGGACATGAAAGCTAGAGCAGAATCAAGGAAAAAGGCTGGACCGAGATAATGACAGGAGCAGTTCAACACTACCAGCACCAACAACTCCGACGGCAAGGACGATGGCTTAGCTCAAATACATCCGAACGGCGACAGGAACAGCGCAGCAGCGGATGGTCCCTCCTCCTTGGCGTTTCTCTCTCTCCGGGAACTCCTCTCTCTTCGAAGCTCCAAATCTACAACTACGACAATGGTGGTGAGGCTGGCTTCGACGGCGGCGGCTAGGCGTTTCTTGGTGGTAGAGGCGCGGCGACCATGGCAGCAGCAGTGACAGATTCTTTCCCCACCATCGCGTTTCTTCCCACGGCAGACCCAACAGTAGTGGCGGCGGATCAATCACGATGGAGGCACGGCGGCGTCCCCTTCCTCTCGGCCTTGGCTTGCATCACGTCGCCCTCTTCTCTCCTCTCTGGCAGCGTTGACGATGAAGGAACGAGCTCAGCGTGCAGCACCAGGCGCGATGGCAGCGACATCAGGACGCAGCACGACGGTGATGACTGGGCGCGGTCCAGTCTCTCCCTACTTCCTCTTCTTCCCTCGCGGCTCCCCACTCTTTGGATCTCTCGTCTCTCTCCCGTGGGTGTGGCTGGTGGCTGGGTAAAGGGTTTCCCAATTTGAGAACTAGGGTTTCTGGTTTGGGGGGAAAAAAAGAAGTAAGGGTATTTTAGGAATTTTACAAATGTCATAAATACTAATAACATAAACTATACAAGTAAGCATGGCATGTAATAATGAACAAGGAATTCTTGATGCTATTGGAGCTAAATAAAAGATTTGCTCGGTTTTATTACCAATGGACACATTATAGCTCCGTGAAATTGATTATCACGTAAAGAAACAACCTTTAACTGAGGAAGAGATCCTAACCAGAAAGGAAATGAGTCATTGAAATGGTTATGTCTCACATCAAGAAACTCTAGCATTCTGCAATTGACAAGTGCTCTTGGTAATTGACCATACAACTTGTTAGAACTAAAATCAATCCACTGAAGGGCATTTCCTTTCACATAAGTTTGAGGAATATCCCCAGTCAGTTTGTTTCCTGCGAGCGACAAATATTGAAGAGATTGACTAAAGCTTCCCAAACATGATGGAATCATGCCAACTAGGTAGTTGGAAGATAAACGAAGATATCTAAGGGATTGTAGATTGCATATCAAGGGGGATATTTCTCCTATTAACAGGTTGTTGGAAATATCCAAACTCTGAAGAGTTGTTTTATTCCATATCCAACTCGGTATAGTCTTTATGCTATTCAGTGGTATGAAAAGATCAGTCAACTCTTGCAAGTGCTGTATAAAATTGGGAAAATGAACTAAGTTGCATGACTCTAAATCCAATGATTGAATTTGAGGAGGAAATGTTACGTTGGAAGTGTTCTTCCCTTCAACAAAAGACAATTTGTTGCCTCCGCCTAAACCAAGAAAAGTAAGCTTTTGGAGCTTTGAAAGCATGTTAAGCTCGATCTGTCCTTCCAATATATTATGAGATAGATCGAGAACTGAAAGATTTTCTAACCTGAAGAAGAAATATGGAATTTCACCTTGAAGATTATTTCGAGAAAGATCCAAGAAACTTAAAGTGGTTAGATTCATTATCCAAGTTGGAACTTCCCCAGCTAAATTGCACCAACCCAATCCTAACAATTGAATTGGAGGAAGGATTGTCACATTGACATCCCTGTTTTGTGAGAACAAGGACAACTTGTTCAAAGACAAGTCAAGAGCATTAAGCATCTTTAGCTTCAAAAACATGTCAAGTGCTAGGCGGCCTTCAAAGAAATTATACCCCAGATACAAATGTTCAAGATTTTCGAGTCTAAAGAGAGACTGCGGGATTTCACCATGAAAGCTATTATCTTGAAGAGCCAAGTAAGCTAAATTGGTCAGGTTTCCAATGGATGCAGGTAATGTGCCCTGCAGATTTTGGTTTTCCGCAAAATTCAAAGAAGTTAAGTTTGGGAGATAGAATATTCCAACTGGAAACACACCATATAGTTCACAGTCTCGAAAAGAGAGCTTTTGCAGAGATGTAAGGTTTGTGAGCGTGTGAGGTAAAGATGATGAAATGGTGACAAAATTAAGGCGAAGTTGTTCAAGTCTTGTTGAGTTTTGAATTAAGCTTCGCAGAGTGGATTCCTCGAGTTGTAAACGGTTGATTAATGGATAATCAAGCTGGTCAATATAGATGCGAAGATCAAGGGACAACAAGTTGGACAAATGGGAAATTTGAGTTGGGACTTCACCTGACAATGTGGTTTCATGAAATTGAGAAAGATTCAAATGCCTCAGTTGTGACAAGTCACCTATCCTGGCTGGAATTTGCGAGTGATTGAAGTCATTGTCTGAAAGATCAAGGCTTTGAAGATGCACAAGTGAGAAAAGGGTGCTATTGGGATCCATGGAACCATAGAGCAGGCTGCTACTAAGATCAATGGAAATGACATGACCTGTGAGCTCATCGCATTGAATGCCATCCCAGGAGCAGCAATCTGTGGAAGGACTCCAAGAAAGAGTTTTAGGATAACTGGAAGGATTGTGAGAAGCAGACTTACTTATGAAGAAGCTATGCTTAAAGTTCAGCAAGGCATTGCTTTCATGTTGATGGCACTCATGATGATGAGTAGTAGTTGAATGATTCTGTTAATTATTTGCTTTTGGACTGCATTAAGTTTTTTTTTTTTTTATTATTGTTTCAGTTTGTTGTTTTAGTCAATTAGTGGTTCCTGCACTTTAGGAGAAAAGTAGTTTTTGTTATTCCACTTCCTTATCTAGTGGGTATGTGGCAGTTTCTGTTCATCCCACTTCCTAGTTTAGTGGTGATGTGGTAGTGTCATGGATTAAAATCCTATAAATGTACTGCTTCAGTAAAGTAAAAAAGTTTTGATTCCCATTCCTTTCACCTACGTATTTTTCTTATATCTCTATCCTAAATATTTCTGGTTATACCATAAACCAACAAACTGGTATCACAGCATTCTTCTTACGGGGCCTGTGAAAATGGAAGGTGAAGCAAGTCTCTCACAAATTGCTCCGCCCACCTTTGATGGAGAAAACTATGACCTTTGGGCAGTTAAAATGGAGTCTTATTTGGAGGCATTGGTCGGGAGATTTTAAGAGTTAAAATGAGAGAAAAAAGCTTCTCATTTGATCCAATTGTGGAGGAGCAGACAGCTTACATCACCCAAGTCAGTCCCACTGAACTCTGGCATAAGCGACTTGGTCACTGTCATATTCAAAGGATGCTGAACATGAAGAGGAAAGACATGATTGAAGGTCTACCAATACTCTCTGATCATTTGCCAAATTGTAATGCCTATCAATTTGGTAAACAAAACAGAGTGTCATTTCCCAAAACAGTTTGGAGAGCCTCTTAAAAGCTGCAACTCATCCACACTGATGTGGCAGGACCTCAAAGAACTCCATCGTTACAAGGTAGTCTATACTTTATTCTTTTCATAGATGATTTTACAAGAATGTGCTGGATTTTTTTCTTGAAATTCAAGCATGAAGTGGCTGGAGTCTTTGTAAAGTTCAAGAATATGGTGGAAACTCAAAGTGGGTGCAAGATACAATTTCTAAGATCAGATAATGGGAAGGAGTACACCTCAACACAATTTGATCAATTTTGTGAAGAAGCTGGTATTGTACATCAACTCACAACCCCATACACTCCAGAGCAAAATGGAGTTAGTGAAAGGAGAAATAGATTAGTAACTGGAGATGATACAAGTTTGGTTGAAGAATTCAAGCAAGAAATGATGCAAGTTTTTGAAATGACTGATCTTGGTCTTATGTCTTATTTTTTTGGAATTGAGATCAAACAAAATGAGGATGATGTGTTCATATGTCAAAAAAAATATGCTAAGGAAATCTTAAAAAAATTCCAGATGGAGGAGTGCAAAGCGGTTAGCACACCAATGAACCAAAAGGAGAAGCTGAGCAAAGAAGATGGTGCTGATAAAGTTGATGAAGGCTATTACAGGAGCTTGATTGGATGTTTAATGTATCTCACTGCAACAAGGCCGGACATTTTGTTTGCTGTAAGTCTTCTCTCTCGATTTATGCATTGTGCTAGTGAAATGCATTTAAAGGCAGCAAGAAGGGTATTGAGATATATTAAAGGTACTGTTGATTATGGTGTGAAGTTTGAGAGCTGTCAAAATTTCAAGTTGTGTGGATTCTCTGATAGTGACTGGGCTGGATCCATTGATGACATGAAGAGCACTTCCGGATATTGTTTCAGTTTAGGCTCAGGAGTTTTTTCATGGTGCACAAAGAAGCAGGAGACAGTAGCACAATCCACTGCAGAATCTGAATTCATAGCAGCAACAGCAGCTGTAAATCAAGTTTTGTGGCTGAAAAAGATCTTATGTGATTTACATCTCCAACAGAATCACAAGACAGAAGTGTTTATCGACAACCAGGCAGCAATTGCGATTTCAAAGGATCCAGTGTGTCATGGCAAGACTAAACATTTTAACATCAAGCTCTACTTCTTAAGAGAGATGCAGCAAAATGGAGAAATAACTTTGGTTTATTGCAGGTCAGAAGATCAATTGGCAGATTTGTTTACAAAGCCACTTCCTGTCAGCAAGTTTGAGCTATTGAGGCAGAAAATTGGAGTTTGCAGATCCTAAAGCAAGGAGGAGTGTTAATTATTTGCTTTTGGACTGCATTAAGTTTTTTTTTTTTTATTATTGTTTCAGTTTGTTGTTTTAGTCAATTAGTGGTTCCTGCACTTTAGGAGAAAAGTAGTTTTTGTTATTCCACTTCCTTATCTAGTGGGTATGTGGCAGTTTCTGTTCATCCCACTTCCTAGTTTAGTGGTGATGTGGTAGTGTCATGGATTAAAATCCTATAAATGTACTGCAAAGTAAAAAAGTTTTGATTCCCATTCCTTTCACCTACGTATTTTTCTTATATCTCTGTCCTAAATATTTCTGGTTATACCATAAACCAACAGATTCAAAGTAAAACAGTTTGTGAAGAGGGAAGATGAGAAGAGAAAAGAAACTGAATGGAGAAAGTAAGAGAACATAAGAACCCCATTATTGTGATCGTATAGCAGTAGGTTTCAATGGATGGAATGTTTGGGACACTCTAATCGGTTTTTATAGTGAAGCAGTGATGGTGATACTGTGTAGCAGACATGCAGCAAGTAACATCACATGCATCTGTATTATTCCGAGTGTGATATTGCTGCTCATTTCGTGGAAGAAAAGAAAGATAGTGATCGTTGTTATGGCTGGTTCTGCGGACTTTTGAAACCACATACTGGTTTAGAATAATTGAGATACTGTGGCAATTCATGTCATTTTCAAGTTTTTCCATAACTTGGCCATCCGTATATATATGGTATCTCATAGTCATCATATCATGTATAGCAGTATAGGTATATTTGTTCAACTTTATTTCAAACCTTATCTTATGCAGAAGAATAGCCTTTCTGCTTAGTTATCCACCCCAAGCATCACTCTCTCTTGTCTCTGCTTCCTATTTTATATGTAGTGTAGTTCTTTAACAGTATACTTTAAGGTGCAATTTTTAGTTCTTATAAAAATAACTTTCTCAACTATACGTAAGAGAAAAAGTAACTGCTGCCAGAATCGAAAGCATAAATATTATTGCTAACAAGGAAAATAATATTTGTATATCTTATTATTTAATGGTATATATATTAAGTAAAGTCTACGGTGACTTATTATAGTAGCTGCGGTAGTTATAAACTTTACCAGTAATTAAAACCTATTGCTAAAGTTAATAACTTAATACCACACTTCTTTATATTTTTGCGACACTTTTTACCTTTAATTTTTAAATTAAATTTTTTTAATATTAAAAAAGTATTACTTCAATTTTAGCAATAAAAATAACATTAATACTTGCTCAAGATCACAAGAATTGAGCAGTTTTTGAGTCATATATCAACGTTCCAATAAAAAACATACAACTCAAGAGATGCTTTTACTATGAATACCATTTTCTTGCTTGCGATGACCTATAAAGCAAAAAAAGATCATTGATAATAATTACTGAAAACTAAACTCTCTTAGCAATCATTTTTACCATTTTGTTGAAGGATCATTTATTTATGAATCAATCAATAAGATGCACCATCCTGAAAACAAGGCTTAAGGTTTTTCTTAATGTAGACTAAAGTCTAACTCTTAACTTCAACTCTATTTTATTCAAAAGGGAAAAAATATATACATATAGCTATCTTGTATTTATGTTTGAGTATCCAAATGCGACCTATATGAATTAAATTCTCAAAATAAAACATAATTGAGAGGAATGCAGAAAAACGAAGAACACATTATACGGTTTTCTTTTAATAATTATTGCAGGAAGAGTAGTGACTTCTGAAGAATATAGGGGTGTTGCAAGGTGAAATACTCCTTATATATACAGTCTTTAATTATCAACACAGCACATATGTGCTTTTTGGGGTTGCTGATCATGAAGATGAATTACTAATGCTTTGTCAATGTTTTGTAGGCATCAGTCTTGATAACAAAATGTATTGATTCTCGAGCACCAAGTCGTTCTCCCACGGCTCTTGGCCTTCCCTTTCGCTCTTCGCTGTTTAGGGAATTGGTTGAAAAGAACTCGAACAATGCATGTGGAGATGAACTTGACGAGGAAGTCACAAAGGATCAACAACAAAACATAGCCAGTGATGATGAACTGGGTGGGATCTTCTGTGATGGCAGTGACAGCATTTCATTTTTCTATGATCCAAACACAAACGGCTTAGAACTGCAAGAAAGAAACCTCTACTCAATTCTTTGAACAGAGATGTGTAGTTATATTGACAATAATGTAAAATATGATGGGGCATATCAATTTTGTTCTATGCATGTTTCCATATCTCAATAGCTTTAAATTTTACAACAGATGTTATTGATAACTGCCAAAAGAAATTAAAAAGCATTATTGACAAGAGTTTATGAACATGCAATAATTCAGAGTTAACAAGATCCTATTTGTTGTTATATATGTAAGCCATCAACATATATAGAACGGGTTAACTGTAGGAAATCAATATACTAATTACTTCAACACATCTTAACTGTGGTTAATTTGGCATTCTTAAAATCATGTTTCTGAATACTGTATAGATGGATATGTTAACCTTTCATACTCATTGGTAATTGCTCTCTTTTTTTCTGGACTATGGTTTTGTTCCCTTAATGGGTTGTTCTGTGCTCCCTTTGATAGAGGAGGATATTGTCCCTATGGGGTGTTGTTGTAATTTTATTTCTTATTCTCCTTCAATTCCTATGAGAAAAATTAGTGCTCTTACTATGAAAAGAGAGAGATTGATCATCATTGCTTCTCCTTCTTTCTATGGTGTTGCTGACTTTTCATCTTGAAATGGAAGAGAAAGAAAAGCAGAAGAAATTTTCTGTTTTTGTTAGTAACTTTTTCAAATGAAAATATTTAGACTATGGATGGTTGTAATTTTAGTTTTGTTCGGAAATCTTATTTTATTATTACTGTTGGCCCAATTGATCTACTTATAATCTTTTTCATATCAATGAATACTTATAATCTTTTTACAAGACATCGTGTCTTGAATAAGCATAAGCATAAGAGAAAGTATGCAAAGGGAAATGGATTATTGTACGCAAAGAACACAAAGTATGGTTTTTCTGATTTCAAAAATAGAAAAATTAAAATAGATATATAACACACTATATTTATCTTTCTATCATGTCTATTTTTATGTGGGTTTACATATGGCTGACTCTTACATAAGAGAAACACAATAACTTTAAATACAAACACAAAAATAGAAATAATCTTACACACATGCAAAGACCAACATATAGACTTGTGACTTAAAAGATCTTTTTCAGCAACCTAAAAACATCTACGGCGAAAGCATTTCCCAGTGCTAACCCAGCAACAAGGCCACCCCCATATCCAATTACAATTACCATCCAATACAATTCAAAGAAAGATCCCGACTCAGAATCTTGATCGCCATCAGGTTTTTGCAATGGAAGCTTAGGATGATCTTCACATTTCTTCAACAACCGAATCCCGCACAAATCTTTGTTTCCCTTAAATGAATTTTCATCAAATGTTGAAAGTTGCCCATTTTCTGGGATTGGACCTGAGAGATTGTTGAAAGACACATTGAAGAAATCCAAGAAGGTTAGCCCTGTGAGTTGTTGAGGAATATTCCCTGACAAGTCATTGAGAGAAAGGTCGAGAACTTCAAGATTTGAAAGCTTTCCGAAGGAAGATGGGATGGTGCCACTAAACATGTTATTAGACAAGTTGAGCACAACAAGACCATTCAAACTTCCCATGGTATCTGGAATCTCTCCAGAAATTTCGTTACATGAAAGATCAATGGCTACCATGTGATGAAGGTATTGACCCCCAAGATAATCCATGACAACTCCTTTGTTGAACATTGAAAATGAAAGCAAATCAATATTTATAAACACATTCCAACTTAAATAAATCTCGTCCTTGAAATCCAGTTGTCTTTTGTTGGATATGATCATCGATTTGAAGCACATGATTATTTCTGATGTTAATTTTGTTGAGAAACCATTTTGAGAGAGATCAATGATTTGAAGCTGGGGAAATGTGTATTTCAATGGACACATTATAGCTCCGTGAAATTGATTATCACGTAAAGAAACAACCTTTAACTTAGGAAGAGATCCTAACCAGAAAGTAAATGAGTCATTGAAATGGTTATGTCTCACATCAAGAAACTCTAGCATTCTGCAGTTGACAAGTGCTCTTGGTAATTGACCATACAACTTGTTAGAACTAAAATCAATCCACTGAAGGGCATTTCCTTTCACATAAGTTTGAGGAATATTGCCAGTCAGTTTGTTTCCTGCGAGCGACAAATATTGAAGAGATTGACTAAAGCTTCCCAAACATGATGGAATCATGCCAACTAAGTAGTTGGAAGATAAATCAAGATATATAAGGGACTGCAGGTTGCATATGGAGGGCGATATTTCTCCCATCAATAGGTTGTTGGAAATTTCCAAACTCTCAAGAGTTGTTTTGTTCCATAACCAACTCGGTATTGTCTTTATGCTGTTGTCTGATATGTAAAGATGAGTCAACTCTTGCAAGTGTTGTATAAAATTGGGAAAACGAACTAAATTGCATGAACTTAAATCCAACATTTGAATTTGAGAAGGAATTGTTACGTTGGAAGTGTTCTTCCCTTCAAGAAAATACAATTTGTTGCCTCCGCCTAAAGAAAGAATAGTAAGCTTTTGGAGCTTTGAAAGCATGTCAAGCTCGATCTGTCCTTCCAATATATTATGAATTAGATCGAGAATTGTAAGGTTTTCTAACTTGAAGAAGAAATATGGAATTTCACCTTGAAGATTATTTCGAGAAAGGCCCAAGCAATTTAAAGCGGTTAGATTCATTATCCAAGTTGGGATTTCTCCATTTAAATTGCACCCACTCAATCCTAACCATTGAATTGGAGGAAGGATTGTCACATTGACATCCCTATTTTGTGAGAACAAGGACAATTTGTTGAAAGACAAATCAAGAACATTAAGCATCTTTAGCTTCAAAAACATGTCAAGTGCTAGGCGGCCTTCGAAAAAATTAGAAAATAGATCTAAAGTTACAAGATTCTCTAGTCCAAAAAGAGAGCGAGAGCTTTCACCATGAAAGACATTATCTTCAAGAATCAAGTGAGCTAAATTGGTCAGGTTTCCAATGGATGCAGGTAATGTGCCCTGCAGATTTTGGTTTTCCGCAAAATTCAAATATGTTAAGTTTGCAAGAGAGAATATTCCGATAGGAAACTCACCATGTAGTTCACATTGCCAAAAAGAGAGTATTTGCAGAGATGTAAGGTTTGTGAGCGTGTGAGGTAAAGATGATGAAATGGTCACAAAATTAAGGCGAAGTTGTTCAAGTCTTGTTGAGTTTTGAATTAAGCTTCGCAGAGTGGATTCCTTGAGATGTAAACGCTTGATAACTGGAAAATCAAGCTAGTCAATATAGCTGCTTAGATCAAGGGACAACAAGTTGGACAAATGGGAAATTTGAGTTGGGACTTCACCTGACAATGTGGTTTCACCAAATTGAGAAAGATTCAAATGCCTCAGTTGTGACAAGTGACCTATCCTTGCTGGAATTTGCGAGTGATTGAAGTCATTGTCAGAAAGATCAAGGCATTGAAGATGCACAAGTGAGAAAAGGGTGCTATTAGCATCCATGGAACCATAGAGCAGGCTGCTACTAAGATCAATGGAAATGACATGACCTGTGAGCTCATCGCATTCAATGCCATCCCAGGAGCAGCAATCTGTGGTTGGAATCCAGGAAACAGTTTTAGGATAACTGAAAGTATTGTAAGATGCAGACTGACTTATGAAGAAGCTTTGTTTAAAGCTGAGCAAGGCATTGCTTTCATGTTGATGGCATTCATGATGATGAGTAGTAGTTGAATCATTCAAAGTTAAACAGTTTGTAAACAGGGAGGATGAGAAGAGGAGAAGAAACTGTATGGACAAAGCAACAGAATGCAACAACCCCATCATTGTCATTTTTATCGAAATAGGTTTCAATGGATGAAATATTTGGACACTCTAATCGGTTTTTATAGTGAAGCAGTTATGGTGATACTATTTTTGTCACTACTATTTGACTTTGTTACATGAATCTTCAAGACTTCTCTACTCATATATAGTCATCACCCGCAGGTACCTTTCTAACCTTAATTATCTTTCACTTCATTTAATTACCTCCACAAACTTCCTTAGCTTGTTTTCGGTGTTCTAAGTGATGATAAATCATACTCACCTCACGAGATTGTGATGTTGGTTGCCGTTCATTTTGGGGACACGGCATCTGCAGACCCTTTCAAAGTTCAAAGAACATGCATGAAGGCTGAGAGCCTGACACATTCATGTCATTTTGCCATACTTAGCTTACGTTGGATTCCTTCTAAAATGGTGTTATTTCAATGTAATTGCCGCATCAAACCTCTGTGCTTGCATTGGTTATCCTCCACAAACTTAACTCTCTTTCTCACACTCGAGGTTTTGGATATTTGTCTCTAGTATTTGAGTTTGCTAACTTGCATTCTATCGTTATACTTAATCTTCTATCTTTAATTATTTGATACTCTTTATTTCTTAAAGACCTTCAATTCAATTGCAAAATTTTTCAAAACCATTTGATTTATTTTATCACTTTTTATCAAGTACACATGAGTTGAAAGTTACTTCTAAAATCAACATATTATGATATATATTGATGGTTTTTAGTGGCTAAGAAAAGGGGGGTTGAATCTTAGCCCCTTTTTCACTTAACAACACTTGCAGGTCTTTGAAACAATTTCTGGAGACTTTTTTATTTTTGACTCGTACCCAACCACGAGACTTTTTCTTTTTATCTCGTGACCCGGCACGAGATATTTTTCAGTTTTATCTCCTGTGCAGAAACAGAAATGGAGTAGAAGAGAGAGAAAATTACACCCAGATATATCCTGGTTCAGCTGGTAAGTGCAGTGCAGCCTACATCTAGTCTCCATCACAACAATGATGGAATTTCACTATAATCATCTTTCATTACAAACACCAATTCTCCCTAGGAACTACCATTCCTATTTGGGATAAGTCCAGAATCTAAACCCAAAAACTGAACTTGACTTGGTCACTGCCAAGCTTTCAATTGCTAAGTGCTAACCCAACTTGCAAGGGGATTCCCACAGAATCATGAAACACAACACAGATGTACAAAGGACCTCTAAGGACATCTGTGGCTTTTTCTTTTAATTTTGCACTCTCTGCCTTTTTCCGCTCTATGGCTTTTTCTTACAAACCTCACTGTTTGCCTTTTTCCATGAGACTCAAGAAAGAAAAAATTAAACAGAAAAATACAAAACAGAATACATTGAAGGAGAAGAATATATGTTAGCTTAGGTAGCTCTGAGAACTCTGTGCCTTGCACTCTCACTCCTTGCTTCAAGCCATGTCTATTCTCCCTATTTATAGAGGGAGAAGTCTCCACGGTTGAAACCAAAAGAACCAAGCTAATCTTCTTCTTCTTCATGCAAACCGGTTCGGCCAAAGAGAGAGGTGAAGTAACCGAATGCAATAACCAACATGCAATTACCTCTGGTTCTTCCTTGTAACCAATAATCATCAATCCGAGCCTTCCATCTTGCCTTGCACTCCAAGATGGACTCCTAGCCCTTGATGCTTCATGATGATGACAGCTTCATCTGCTCCATCCTCTGCCTTTTTCATCACGTAGCCACTGTAGCTACCTCCTGTGGTGGTTGAGCAGAATCAGAGACAAGCCATCCCTCCAAGGATCTTCTTCCTCTGACCGAGATCTTCTCTTCTATTTTTGGTATGGAGAGGCTAAGATCTCTTCACCAAATCTTACCTTTCTTGGTTGAAGATCTTAGCCACAGCATACTTTTTGTTTTCTTTTTCTTGCCATCATGTCATGGCCCGAACCTGGCCATGACTGGCGCTCAAGGGACAAGTCCCTCAGCAAGCCAAACGACCAAAATTTCAGAAAAACGGACAGAATCTCTTCTGTTTCTAGGACCTTACAAACTGAAATGGGAGTTCTCATTCCAGAAGTCAAATCAAATCGAATATTACACATCTAGGGCGGCTCCACCTCTAAGGGTAGCCCTTTCCTCTAGTGTGCCCGTACGATATAACAGATCCAACGTGTGGCCTACACGTTGGGCTAGCAACGCCCCTGCTAGCTGAGGTTTGAGTTAGATGCATCTAAGTTAACGTCATAACCGCCGTTAACTACGGTTTTCTAGTCAGAGTCTCCCAAACCAATCCAAACCAAGTCATTTATAACAAATCTCTAATAATTATAACATATTACTAAATTTTCATATTAAGTCAAAAATATATATAAGAATGCATACTAAAATTTAATTAAAATTTAATAAAGTCAAATAAAAAAAGACATGTATGCTTTACAAAATATATAAATATCGTCTCGTGTGTATTTTTATAAAATTGTGAGTTTCACGAATCATTATTTATTTCAAAAATTCAAAAATCACAATAGTAAAATATTTTCAAACTCTAAAATTAATGATTCAACAAAATATTGATAATAATATATTTAAAAAACAATTATAGATATAATATCCACTCACAACTTGATTCCAAAGAACCGGAAGCAACTCTGAGCGCGTCAACGAGCTACCAATTGATGTCCAATAATTCTACAACTCTAGAAATAGGACAATAATAATATTTGTGAGCTACTAATATTGTCAATTAACATAATCTTGCTCACCTTAACAAAAGCCCCAAATTTTCTAACCCTAATAACCCTAATTCGGATTTATACATACCCATAAATATAGAGATGACAAGAATTGGGAATATGGCTAATTATTGAGTCAAAGAGTTACCTTAAAGCCTCAATCCAATTTCCACCAAAATCTAGAACACAACACCTTAACATGTCTTCCAATATCTGGATCGTCCTCTCTGATTGTCTATCGGTTTGAGGGTGAAAAGCTGTGCTAAGATCCAGACGAGTTCCTAACGCTTTTTGAAAAGATTTCCAAAAATGAGAGGTAAACTGGGGCCCGCGATCTGAAATAATGGACACTGGAATTCCATGTAGCTTAACTATCTCATCAACATAAAGATTGATGAATCGCCGATAGTAACCGGCCAATCCTAGAAAGCTACGAATTTCCGTCACTGTAGTAGGCCTTGGCCACTTCTGAACGGCTTCTACTTTCTTTGAATCCACCATGATTCCATCTTTTGATACCACATGCCCCAAAAATGTCACTTGATCAAGCCAAAACTCACATTTAGAAAACTTACGAATGAATCCTTTCTCTAGCATATCTTCCAATTGAACTTTCAATTCTCGTAACTCAGTTGGAGCCATACGATAGGGAGGAATGGACACAGGTTGGACTCTCGGAGCTAATTCTATGGAAAACTCAACTTCGCGGTCAGGTGGCATCCCTGGTAGCTCATTAGGGAACACGTCAGGAAATTCTCTAACTATTGGAACCTGATCAAGACTAGGCACTTCGGCATCAACATCTCTAACAACTGCCAGAAATCCTTGGTTCCCCTTATCCATCAATTGCATAGCACTCATAGATGAGATGATGCTAGCTAAAGTGGGACAGTCATCACCCTTAAAAACAAAAGAGAGATGAGAGAGAAGAGAGAGTAGAAAGAAAAGCAATTAAATGAGTTTGAACAAAAGTAATTAAAAGTGAGTTGCTTTTGCTTCCCTCTTTGCTGAGTAGCGTGCCTTCATTAAGGCCAACCATCTAATCAATCATAATTTATCTCTCATGGTTCCAAGGACTGCATTAATTCAACTTAATAAAATTTGAATTCCATCACATGATAAAGAGATGAGATCCGTTGGAAGCATGAAGCAAAACATTTTGCTTTTCTCTCAAGATTGGTTTTGGATCAAGCAAGCTAGTAAGAAAAATAAGTTGGGCTCATAGTAAAGATTAAATTCTGGCCCAACTAAACAATTCAGCCAACATTCATATTATAATTGTGCATAAGGCTGACTTTACTGGGCTTGTTTACCAAGATATTGGCCCAATTAGCAAAACTTTATTTCAGCTAACATAATCATATCAATTTAACATCAAGGCTGAAGGTAAAATGCATATATGGGCTCGCAACAATTTTTCTTTTCTTTTCGGCCAAATCAAAACCTGCATAGCAAAATTAATTTAATCAACATATATGAATTGAAATCATATAATTAATCATATTAATAATGTTTGATCATCATCAAATTAAATTAGAGTTTTCCAAACTCATCAATCTCTCCCTTGATGACAAACATTATTAAAAAAATTGAAATGGAAAGAAATTAAAGATTTGAGTATAGAGTAGTCCCTTTTGAATACTTGGATTCCTTCCTTTCCAATTGTTACATGGCTCCCCCTCAATGTATGCTATTTTACCAAGGGAGCTTTACCTGTAACTTTTTGAAATCAAGCTTAAGGCAACTATGTTATTCAACATATAAAATTTTATAATGTTGAATGGCTTGATTTATGAACAGAGTTGGAGTGATAAACAAAACTCATTTGTTATCATAAAATTGATTTTTTGCTCAAACATACAAAGCAATTGAGTACATATCAACCAAAAATATTTTTGATGCTTCAAGAAGTTGCTATTCAATCTATTCGAAAATATTTTTCAATCAACATATCAGAGCAAAATAATCAGAGCATGGAAAATATTTTTAATCAAGCATGATCATCTCAAAATATGGCAATTATCAGAATTTATTTACATATCACAGCTTAAAAGAACTGCCAAAAATAAAATATTCTTAATCCAAAACACAGCAAACATATTTACCAAGGTAAATCAAATGCCTCCACAAGATAAATCAAATGCATATTTCTAATCCAGAACACAGTAGGCATATTTACAAAGATAAAACAAATGCATCACAAGCATCAAGCAGATCACCATAACAAGTAATTGAAACAATGGTGATCATAAATCCACAAAGGATTTCATCTCCTGTTTTCTTAATTTCAAATTTTCAGCCATTTCTCCCCCTTTTTGTCATCAAAGGGGCACCTGCAAAAAATGATATTGGAAGCAAAATATCCAAAATATAACCAAAATATCAAGAGTTTATCACAGTGTCATAGGTCTAAAGTATCCAAGCAGACTACTTACAGTATCAAATTGAGCCATAACAGGCCAATATCAATATAAGAAAAAAACAGTGATCAATCATCAGATAAATTGTAGTCAGAGCCATCTGCCTCATCATCACTGGCTGCACCCATCTCCTCCTCAAAACTCTGCAGCATTAGACCCACCCTATCTTTGCACTTTACCCAAGCCTTTTCATTTTCATAGGCTAGCTTGCGGGCTTCCTTGTATGATTGCACCATGAGCTTGGACATGTTGGAGAATTCAGTAAGAATTTCTTTGATCGATTCTGCCGTTTTAGAGGACTCAGGTGGCCGACTCTCAAACTCACTGTCCGAGGGTAAAGGTTTCTTCCCTTTGGTACCCTTCACAGCTCCTCCTCCTTTAATCATTGAGACCTTATTCTCTACAGCTTCATTTGTTAAATCAATTTTAAAATATTCAAAAATACTGGTGAGAAACATGCGATAAGGTAAATTTGCCTTTTTGATACTTTTGACAGATTCCCACATGTGCCTTATCATAAGGTATCCAAATGAAATAGGAGTAGAAGTAACAAGAGCAAAAAGTACAAGAGAGTCAGAAACAGTTACTCTGTTATGTGAACCACTTTGAGGAGTTAGAATATGAGTGATGATCCTGTGTAGTAATGAGTTTGTAGGACCGAGTGCCTTGTGAGTGGGAATAGAGCCATCCAAGCCAGATAAGTTTGCACAAATGTGTTGCAGGGCAATCTTGTGTGTGACTCCAACCTGGAGTCCCATTTCTCAGTCATGTACGCTCTTGGTCCCTTATCTGTATAGCCTAGGACAGCACTAATGGTCTCCAAATTCAGAGTCATGTATACCCGCTTCACATAAGAGTGAATGGTACCATCGATCAGTCTCATATTAGCATAGAATTCTCGTACCAATCCAGGGTAAACATGTTTCTGAATATGGAGTAGAGGAGTCCATTGCAGAAGTTTAAATAGAGGAGTGAGTGAGTTCAGATTCACTAGGTAGGTGGGAAAGAGGTGGCATTTCTCCAACACTTCCTTGTGGAATTCATAGGAGGTACATGAATTGAATCTGGCTGGGTCATAGTGTGAATGAGGTTTGTTGAACTTAGTTTTGAATTCCAATAATTCTAAGTTTGCTGGCTCCCTCGTGTTGTGTAACACAAAGCTCTTGGTCTTTTGTGAACTGTGTCCAAGGGTTGTCTTCTTCGGTGGTGATGGCAGCGGTGATGGAAGAGGTGAGGTGTGGGATTCTTCTTCCTCTTCAGCCACGGGCTCCTTCTCCTTCTTTTTCCTTGAAGAAGTCTTCGTTGCTATTACTTTTCTCCTCATGGTGTCTGTGTGCTTAGATGGTAGTGAGAGAGAAGATGAAGAAGTAGAATGAATGTGTATATGAGTGTGGGTTTGAGGCGTGGAAGGTTTTTGGGAGAGGAGGATTCGTTCACTTTTCCTTGGAGCAGTTTTCTTTTTCATGATAATGAAAATTGAGAAGTGGAAGGGGGAAGACGAAGAGAGAACCGAATTGAGTGGAGAGATGTGGGAGGTTAGGGGCGCATTAAATGTTGAGTGGTGAGAGAATTGGAGGGAGTTAATGACTATTAATGAGCGGTTATTAACTAAGGGGAGTTTTCTTTTATTTGAAATCAAAACTGAAGGGTTGGTTCCTAGAATCAAGGGACGAGAAGAGTAGAAAGATTTGATTTGACAATAACTTCTTCCAACAGGATTTGATAAGACAACAAAAAGGAATTGTGATTAACACAAAGAGAAACTCAAAACTGGTCAAAGTGGGGTCAAGGAAATTTGGTGGGGTCCAAAATAATTGATGCATGCGTAGTCTCCCCCTGTATCATGGCCCTTTCAACACATCCTGAATTTTATCTCCTATTTTTCTACGAGACAAAATTGAACAGAATAAAAAATTTCACAAGTTATCAATAGAGCTTAGATCTATCATTCCCAAACTTTTTCTCAAAGTGCAGAATCTGTCTTCACAAAGGGGTTTTGTAAAAATGTCAGCAAGTTGGTCTTCAGATTTTACAAATTGAATATCAATTGTACTCTTTTGCACATGTTCTCTAATAAAATGATATTTAATTTCTATGTTCTTGGTTCTTGAGTACAGAACAAGATTTTTAGAGATGTTTATGGCACTCATATTATCACAAAATAAGGGTATACTATTGATCTTTAATTTGTAATCTTCCAACTGCATTTTTAACTAAATTAGTTGTGAACAACATGCAGATGTAGAAATATATTCAGCTTCAGCTGTGGATAGAGCCACTGTGGGTTGCTTTTTGCTTGACCATATGTTGAGTGAGCTTCCAAGGAAGCAACACATGCCGGATGTGCTCCTTCTATCCATCCTATCTCCCGCATAATCTGCATCACAAAATCCTACTGCACAAAAATTATCAGATTTTGGATACCATAAGCCATAATCACTAGTTCCCTTAATGTATCCAATGATGGGCTTAACGGCTGAAAGATGGGATTCTTTTGGGTGAGATTGAAATCTTGAACATACACCCACACTTTGAACAATATCAGGTCTAGAGGAGGTAAGGTACATGAGTGAACCTATCATTCCTCTATACCTTGTTTCATCCACATCTTTCCCATTATCATCCTTTTCAAGTTTAGAGTTAGGATGCATTGGTGTTCCCATTGGTTTAGAATTTTCTAGGCCAAATTTCTTGATTAGTTCTAGTGCATACTTTCCTTGGTGAATAAAGGTGCCACTAGGAGTTTGTTTAATTTGGAGACCAAGAAAGAAAGTTAGCTCTCCCATTAAACTCATTTCAAACTCACTAGTCATAAGTTTTCCAAACTCTTCACACAAGGACTCATTGGCCGATCCAAACACAATGTCATCCACATAAACTTGAACTAAGAGAATATCATCATTAGATGCTTTAATAAATAAAGTAGTATCCGTAGTACCCCTTTGAAATTGATTTTCCAACAAGAAGGCACTAAGCCTTTCATACCAAACTCTTGGAGCTTGTCTAAGGCCATAAAGAGCCTTAGAGAGTTTGAAAACATGGTTTGAAAATTTTTTATCTTCAAAACTGGGGGGTTGAGCCACATACACTTCTCTATCAATAAAGCCATTAAGGAAAGCACATTTAACATCCATTTGAAATATTTTGAAACCCTTATGGGCAGCATAGGCAAGAAGTAACCTAATTGCTTCCATTCTAGCTACCGGAGCAAAAGACTCATCAAAATCTATACTCTCTTCTTGATCGTAACCTTGGGCCACTAATCTAGCCTTGTTACGAACAACTTTTCCATCCTCACCAAGTTTATTTTTAAAGACCCACTTAGTACCCGTTACTTTCTTACCATCCGGATGAGGTACTAGTGTCCAAACCTCATTTTTGTCAAATTGAGCCAACTCCTCTTGCATAGCTTTGACCCATGATGGATCTTCAAGAGCTTGTTTTACATTGTTGGGCTCCATCTGTGACAAGAGGGCAAAATTGCTAGGTTCGGATTGCCTTTTTGTTGAGGATCTTGTTGTTACACCTTGAGAGGGATCACCGATGATAAAGTAATGAGGATAACCCCTCATGGACTTCCATTCTCTTGGCTTTCAGAGTGGTGTTGAGCTTTGATGAGCTTCTGTGGGTTGCTTTGTTCCAGATTCTCTTACTGGCTTAGGAGACAAAATCAAAATATCTCCTCCATTCTGACGAGACAAAACTGGACGGACAGATTCTTCATTTTGAACAGACTTGGAATTTTCTTCATTGGTTTCTTTATTGACAACATCTTCATAATCTGAATCATTATCTATCATAGCACTGGGAATTGAATTAGAATCACAAAATGATACATGTATGGATTCCTCTATGGTTCTATGCTCTTTGAGGTAAATTCTATAAGCTTTGCTAGTGGTGGAGTATCCAACAAACATTCCTTCATACGATTTTGGATCAAATTTACCAAGATTTTCTTTGTTATTAAGCACAAAACATTTGCATCCAAAAACATGAAATACTTAAGATTAGGAGGGGTTCCTTTCCATAGCTCATAAGGAGTTTTCTTCAACCCTTTTCTAATTATGGTCCTATTCAAAATATAACAAGCTGTATTCACAACTTCAGCCTATAGAAATTTTGGAACCTCATTTTCACACAACATAGTCCTAGTCATCTCTTGAAGGCTTCTAGTCATTCTTTCAACAACCCCATTTTGTTGAGGTGTCCTAGGGCATGAAAAATTATGAGCAATTCCAAAATCATCACAGAATTTTTCAAAGTCTTGGTTTTCAAATTTCTTTCCGTGATCACTTCTCAAATGGGCAACTTTTAAATCTTTTTCATTTTGAATTCTTTTGCAAAGGGTTGAAAAGGCATGAAAAGCATCATTTTTATGAGCAAGAAAAAGTACCAAACCGAATCTAGAGTAATCATCCACCACCACTAAGTCATAGTGTTTCCCTCCTAAACTTTGAGTTCTTGTTGGTCCAAATAGGTCAATGTGTAACATCTCTAATGGCCTCTTGGTTGAAATTCCATCTTTTACTTTAAAAGAGGATTTTACTTGTTTGCCTAATTGACAAGCATCACAAGTAAGATCATTATCAAATTTAATATTTAGAATTCCTCTTACCAAGTTTTTCTTAACTAGCTTAGAAATTTGGTACATGCTAGCATGACCCAATTTCTTATGCCATATCCATTTTTCTGATTCAAGAGAGGTAAAACATGTTACCTTTTTATCCTTCAAGTCCTCAAGAGTTAATCCATACACGTTATTACACCTTTTAGCCTCAAACAAAATATCCCCAGATTTTTCACATACAACCAAACACACAAACTTTCTAAAAACAACTTCAAAGCCAAGATCACACAATTGGCTAACACTAAGTAAATTATGTTTCAAACCATCAACAAAAAGAACATCATTTATACAAGAAGAAAAACTTTTACCAACTTTTCCAATGGCCACTATTTTTCCTTTACCATCATCACCAAAAGTGACAAATCCTCCATCATATTCATCAAGCTTTATAAAGAAGGTTGCCTTTTCGGTCATATGCCTAGAACATCCGCTGTCCATATACCACATATTGTTTTTCCGCTTGGATGCTGGGCAAACCTACAAGATGAGCTCAAGTGACCTTAGGTATCCAAATCTTCTTGGATCCTTTCACGTTAAACCATCTCCTATATCCCAAGCCATTGTAGTCAAAAATAACTTTGTAAATTTTGTCAGCAATCATTCTTTCACCAAAAAAGCATTGAATGGAAAAGTGGCCATTTCGGTTGCATAGTCTACAAAACCTTGGAATTGCTGTTTTGTTCAAGCTTGTTGGGTTTTGAAACCTTGTATCATTTGAAGATGAGGCTATGTTTTCAAAATAAGGTTTTTCAACAGATTTGAAATTCTTGCGAAACCCCAAGCCAGCTTTATCATACAATGGTTTTTTGACTAGCCAAGATTTGATTTAAATTTTCAGAACTTTGAGTAAACTTGGCTAAGTCATTTTCAAGATTTTTAATCTTTTTCAGCAACTCTTCATTTTCTTTTAAGTTGGGCTTTTAACTGCTTATTTTCTTAAACAAGATCACAAGCAGTTTCGGCCTCCCTTAGCTTATCTTTGAGAAAACCATTTTCTGCCTTAAGAATGGTGATTTGTTGTTCAAGATCTTGCATCAAGTAGGAAACATCTAATTTTTTCAGAAAGGTGGTCTATCATAAGATGGAGATCTTCAGTGTCAGGGTTGTGAAAGATTACCTGATCAATATGATCTGCCATGAGACATGGTTGTGACTTGGTCTCGGATTCTTCATCATCCTCTAAGTCATTTTCCAAGTCCTCCCATAAAGCCATTAGTCCTTTTTTCTTTCCTCTCTTTGGCTTCTCCTCCTTCTTCAATTTAGGGCAATCAGATTTAAAATGCCCAGTCTCTTTGCAGTTGTAGCATGTCACCTTGCTAAAATCTTTCTTTTGTTTTCTTGAGCTGCTTCCCTTGCCTCTTTCCTTAAACTTCACCATTTTCCTGAATTTTTTGGCAAACAACACAAATTCATTTTCAGAGGAATTATCACTGGGTTCATCATCCATGGGGTTAGTAACAGATGTAAAAGCAATTCCTTTCTTTTTTGAATCTTTTTTCAAATAAGTGTTTTCAAAAGCAAGTAGGTTTCCTCTCAAGTCATCATATGTCATGGAATCTAAACTACTGCTCTCAGAAATGATTAATGCTTTAGTTTCCCACTCTTTAGTGAGACATCTCAAAACTCTTCTCACAAACACAAAATTAGGATACGTAATTCCCAAAGCATCCAAGCCAACAATGATGATGTTAAATCTTTCGAACAGCTCATCAATAGATTCTCCTTCCTTCATTGCAAATATTTCATACTCTCTGTTCAACATATCTATCCGGATCTTCTTCACTATGGTGGTTCCTTCATGGGTGATTTAAAGTTTGTCCCAGATTTCCTTTGCCGTTGTGCTTCGTGATACCCGTCGGTATTCCTCGAAGCTGATAGCACAGTTGAGCAGATTGATAGCCTTGGCATTGAGCTGCACCTTCTTTCTGTCTTCCTCGGTCCAGCTTGCTTCGGGTTTAAGAGAGACTACTCCTTCAGCACTTGTGGTGGTTGGGAATTAGGGACCCTCCAGGATGATCTTCCAAAGTCTGTAGTCTACTGCTTGCACAAAAATCTTCATTCTCTCCTTCCAATAGGTGTAGCTTTTTCCATTGAAAAGAAGAGGTCTGTTGCTTGACTGTCCCTCTGTCAGGTTGTAGAAAACCATATTTGAGCCACTATTTTCTGCCATCTGGATCTTTTCTCCAAGCTGCAAAGCTTGATCTCTTTGAGACCAAGCTCTGATACCAATTGATGGTTTTCAGTGGCTAAGAGAAGGGGGTGATGCGTGTGCATCTTTTCTATCTTTTCCTAATGAATTTGCATCTAATTTGTTGAGTTTAATAAAGAATTAATTATCTTTTAGCCAATATGGATGCTACTTTGAGTCTTTTGCAATTTTGTTTATTTTAGGTAGCATTCGGCTGGATTTGATGGAGTTTCTGCAGCACAAGAACAAAAGGAGATGGCAGCGAGGAGCAACGCATACGCGTGCCTGACACGTGCACGTGATTTGGAGCTTTTCATGGCGACGCGTACGCGTGATTTGAAGATTTGCTCAGCGACGCGTGCGCGTGACCAACGCGTCCGCGTGACTTGCGAAGAAGACCAGCGACGCGTACGCGTGACATACGCCACGTGCAGAAAACGCTGGGGGCAATTTTTGGGCTGCTTTTGACCCAATTTTCAGCCCAGAAAGCACAGATCAGAGGCTGCAGAGTGAAGGAATCAAGTGGTCCCCATCCATCAATTTAAGGCTTGGTGATTGTTATAATTAATTTTGATTTAAATTCAAATTTAATTTTTAAAATAGGAAAAGATATTATTTTTAATTTTAGATATTTAGATTTTAAATTTATGAGGATTAGTTATAAATAGGAATTTAGATGCCATCAGATGGGAACTCTGAACATTATTCCATTCCAATTTACAATCCTAGTTTTTTTTTTTTGAACCATGAGCAACTAATCCTTCATTGTTAAGGTTAGGAGCTCTGTCTATTTGTATGGATTTATTTTATTACTTTTTCTATTTTAATTTATGTATAGATTTATAATTTAAGAATCGTTTTCGCTCTTTATTTTATGAATTTGGGTGGAACGGAAGTATGACCCTCTTTCTATTTGAGTTCTTGTAAAACTTGGAAAAGCTCTTTACTTGAACAACAGCTTGAAAATAATTTCTCCTAAATTTTAATTATTTGGATTTAACGGGATACGTGACATATAATCCCCTTATTTTTGGGTAATTAGAATTTTTGTGGCATATAAACTGGAATTTGAACTTCACTTTCTGATTGGAATTAATTGACCAAGGAATTGGTAGTTAATGAATTTTAGAGGAGATTAAAAAGGTCTAAGGAATTAGGGTCTAGTCACATATAGTTTGCCATAAATTAAATTCTACATGATTAAAATAGTTAGTAAGAGAAGTTAATCCGAAAAAATAGATAACTCTAAAGCCTTAACTATCTTCTCCATATTTTATTCCCAACTTAATTATTTGTCTATTCTTTTGATATTCTGAGTTGCTGTTTAATGCTCTTTGAACACTCAACATACTATTCTGTTTATCTAACTAAGTAATTTAATCAACCATTGTTGCTTGATCCATCAATCCTCGTGGGATCGACCCTTACTCACGTAAGGTATTACTTGGTACGATTCGGTGCACTTGTCGGTTAATCTGTGGGTATAAAAATACCGCACCAAGTTTTTAGCGCCGTTGCTGGGGATTGACTGTGATTAACAACTATTCGTTGTTTGATTGCTTAGATTAGATAATTTTTTTATTATATATTTTTTTATTATTATTAATTTTTATTTTGCATTTTTTTACGTTATATTTTTTCTTTTTTTTTCTT